>NC_092039.1:87764393-87989257 GCF_003086295.3 Arachis hypogaea
TGGTGTTGGGAGGTTCCAACACGGTTCTGAGCATTTCTGAGGCTCCATGAGAGTCCTCTGTCAAGCTAATGACAATAAAGAAGCGCTTGTTGGGAGGCAACCCAATGTTTTATAATTAATTATTTTCTTTTGTTATTTTATCTTTTTTTTGTAGGTTGATGATCATAAGAAGTCATAAAAACAATGAAAAAAGCAAAAACAGAGTGAAAAACAGAAAGAAAAACAGCATACCCTGGAGGAAGATGCTGCTGGCGTTTAAACGCCAGTCAGCCTAGCAGTTGGGCGTTTAACGCCCAGTCTGGCACCCATCTGGGCGTTTAACGCCAGAAAGGGGCACCAAACTGGCGTTAAACGCCAGTAAAGGGCAAGAACCTGGCGTTAAACGCCAGGAATGGGCACCAGCCCGGCGTTTAACGCCAGAAATGGCTCAAAACGTGGATTTTGATGCCATTTGGTGCAGGGATGCCTTTTCCTTGACACTACAGGATCTGTGGACCCCACAGGACCCTACCATCACTCTCTCTCTTCTTCCCCCATTCACCAATCACCTCAACACCTCTTCCCCAAAAACCCCTCACCTATCAAATCCCATCTTTCTCTTCACCACTCACATCCATCCTTCATAAACCCCCACCAACCTCACCCTTCAAATTCAAACCACTTTCCCTCCCAAACCCACCCATCATGGCCGAACCCTTTACCCCCTCTCTCCTATATATACCCTTCTTCAACCCTTCATTTTCACACAACCTAAACACCTCTTCTCCCCCTCTTTGGCCGAACACACCACCATCTCCCTCTTCCTCATTTCTTCTTCTACTCTCCTCTTTCTTCTTTTGCTCGAGGACGAGCAAACATTTTAAGTTTGGTGTGGTAAAAGCGTTGCTTTTTTGTTTTTCCATAACCATTATGGCATCCAAGGCCGGAGAAACCTCTAGAAAGAGGAAAGGGAAGGCAAAGGCTTCTACCTCCGAGTCATGGGAGATGGATAGATTCCTCTCAAGGGTGCATCAAGACCACTTCTATGAAGTTGTGGCCTTGAAGAAGGTGATCCCCGAGGTCCCTTTTTCACTCAAAAAGGGTGAATATCCGGAGATCCGACATGAGATCCGAAGAAGAGGTTGGGAAGTTCTTACCAACCCCATTCAACAAGTCGGAATCTTGATGGTTCAAGAGTTCTATGCCAATGCATGGATCACCAAGAACCATGACCAAAGTGTGAACCCGAATCCAAAGAATTATCTCACTATGGTTCGGGGGAAATACTTGGATTTTAGTCCGGAGAGTGTGAGGGTAGCGTTCAACTTGCCTATGATGCAAGGAGATGAACATCCTTACACTAGAAGGGTCAACTTTGATCAAAGGTTGGACCAAGTCCTCACAGTCATATGTGAAGAGGGCGCACAATGGAAGCAAGATTCAAGGGGAAAGCCGGTCCAATTGAGAAGGCATGACCTCAAGCCCGTGGCTAGAGGATGGTTAGAGTTCATACAACGCTCAATCATTCCCACTAGCAACCGGTCCGAAGTTACCATAGATCGGGCTATCATGATCCATAGCATCATGATTGGAGAAGAAATAGAGGTTCATGAGGTCATAGCCCAAGAACTCTATAAGGTGGCGGACAAGACCTCCACCTTGGCAAGGTTAGCCTTTCCTCATCTCATTTGTCACCTCTGTTATTCAGTTGGAGTTGACATAGAGGGAGACATCCCCATTGATGAGGACAAGCCCATCACCAAGAAAAGGATGGAGTACACAAGAGATCCTACTCATCATGAGATCCCTGAGATTCCTCAAGGGATGAATTTTCCTCCACAAAACTATTGGGAGCAACTAAACACCTCCCTAGGAGAGTTAAGTTCCAACATGGGACAACTAAGGGTGGAGCATCAAGAACACTCCATCATCCTTCATGAGATTAGAGAAGATCAAAGAATCATGAGGGAGGAGCAACAAAGACAAGGAAGAGACATTGAGGAGCTCAAGCACTCCATAGGATCTTCAAGAGCAAGGAAGAGCCGCCATCACTAAGGTGGACCCGTTCCTTGATTTCCTTGTTATTTATTCTTCTGTTTTTCGAATTTTATGCTTATGTTTATCCATGTTTGTGTCTTGTGATCATTAGTGTCTTAGTGTCTATGCCTTAAAGTTATGAATGTCCTATGAATCCATCACCTTTCTTGAATGAAAATGTGCTTAATTGAAAAAGAAAAAGAAGTGCATGAATTTTGAATTTTATAACAGTTTAATTATTTTGATGTGGTGGCAATAATTTTGTTCTCTGAATGTATGCTTAAACAGTGCATGTGTATCTTGAATTTGTGGTTCATGAATGTTGGCTCTTGAAAGAATGATGAAAAAGGAGACATGTTACTGAGGATCTGAAAAATCATAAAAATGATTCTTGAAGCAAGAAAAAGCTATTCAAAAAAAAAAAAAAAAAAAAAAGAGAAAAATCGAAAAAAAAAGAAAAAAAGAGAAAGAAAACGAAAAGAAATAGAGAAATAAGAGTTGTGATCCAAGGCAAATAAGAGTGTGCTTAAGAACCCTGGACACCTCTAATTGGGGACTTTAGCAAAGCTGAGTCACAATCTGAAAAGGTTCACCCAATTATGTGTCTATGGCATGTATGTATCCGGTGGTAATACTGGAAGACAGAGTGCTTTGGGCCACAGCCAAGACTCAGTAAGTAGATATGTTCAAGAATCATCATAATTTACTAGGAGAATCATTAACACTATCTGGATTCTGAGTTCCTAAAGAAGCCAATCATTCTGAATCTCAAAGGAGAGAGTGAGATGCCAAAACTGTTCAGAGGCAAAAAGTTAAAAGCCCCGCTCATCTAATTAATACTGATCTTCATAGATGTTTTTGGAATTCATTGCATATTCTCTTCTTTTTATCTTATTTGATTTTCAGTTGCTTGGGGACAAGTAACAATTTAAGTTTGGTGTTGTGATGAGCGGATAATTTGTATACTTTTTGGCATTGTTTTTAGTATGTTTTTGATATGATATAGTTAGTTTTTGGTATATTTTTATTAGTTTTTAGTTAAAATTCACTTTTCTGGACTTTACTATGAGTTTGTGTGTTTTTCTGTGATTTCAGGTATTTTCTGGCTGAAATTGAGGGACCTGAGCAAAAATCTGATTCTGAGACCAAAAAGGACTGCAGATGCTGTTGGATTCTGACCTCCCTGCACTCGAAGTGGATTTTCTGGAGCTACAGAAGCCCAATTGGCGCGCTCTCAACGGCTTTGGAAAGTAGACATCCTGGGCTTTCCAGCAATATATGATAGTCCATACTTTGCCCAAGATTTGATGGCCCAAACCGGCGTCCAAAGTCACCTCAGGAAATCCCAGCGTTAAACGCTTGAACTGGCACCCAAATGGGAGTTAAACGCCCAAACTGGCACTAAAGCTGGCGTTTAACTCCAAGAGGAGTCTCTGCACGAAATTTGCTTCATTGCTCAGCCCAAGCACACACCAAGTGGGCCCGGAAGTGGATTTTTATGTCATTTACTCATTTCTGTACACCTTAGGTTACTAGTTTTCTATAAGTAGGACCTTTGACTATTGTATTAGAGGTCTTTGGATCTTTATATCTTTTGATCACTTTAGATCTCTAGATCATCTTTGGACATTGTGTTCTTAGATCATTGGGAGGCTGGCCATTCGGCCATGCCTAGACCTTATGCTTATGTATTTTCAACGGTGGAGCTTCTACACACCATAGATTAAGGTGTGGAGCTCTGCTGTACCTCGAGTATTAATGCAATTACTATTGTTCTTCCATTCAATTCCGCTTGTTCTTTATCCAAGATATCACTTGTTCTTCAACTTGATGAAGGTGATGATTGACGCCCATCACCATTCTCACCCATGAACAAAGTGACTGACAACCACTCTTGTTCTACTAGCATTCGAGGCTCTAGTGAATATCTCTTGGATTCCTGATTGCACGATGCATGGTTGATCGCCTGACAACCGAGTGCTCGCCTGACAAACGAGCCAGCCATTCCGTGAGGTCAGAGTCTTCGTGGTATAGGCAAGAACTGATGGCGGCATTCAAGAGAAACCGGAAGGTCTAACCTTGTCTGTGGTATTCTGAGTAGGATTCAATGACTGAATGACTGTGACATGCTTCAAACCTGTAACTTACTGGGCGTTAGTGACAGACGCAAAAGAATCACTGGATTCTATTCCAGTAGGGGAGGGAACCACACCGGTGATTGGCAGCACTGTGACAGAGTGTGTGCATTAGCTTTCACTGCGAGGATGGGAGGTAGCTGCTGACAACAGTGAGACCCTACACGAGTTTGCCATGGAAAGGAGTAAGAAGAATTGGATGAAGACAGTAGGAAAGCAGAGAGACGGAAGGGAAGGCATCTTCATGCGCTTATCTGAAGTTCCTACCAATGAATTACATAAGTATCTCTATCTTTATCTTTTATGTTATTTTCGTTCATCACTATATCCATTTGAGTTGCCTGACTAAGATTTACAAGATGACCATAGCTTGCTTCAATACTAACAATCTCCGTGGGATCGACCCTTACTCGCGTAAGGTTTATTACTTGGACGACCCAGTGCACTTGCTGGTTAGTTGTGCGAAGTTGTGTAATGCCATGGTATTGAGCTACCAAGTTTTTGGGGTTCATGACCGGGGATTATGAGAGTTGTGAAAAAGTATTGTTCACAATTTCGCGCACCAGTACGCACGATGGGAATTTTGCGTAAGGATGCGTACACACCGTAAGTCGTGCATAGGCATGACTGCATATGTGTGAGGTCATTAATGCAAATCATTGAGGCCGAATTCTGGGCCTCCAAAACCCAGTCGAACTCATTTTCTGAAGCTATTTAAGGCCAAAGTGAAGCAGAATGAAAGGGGGAGGAGTAATTAGGTTTAGCTTTTATATGTTTTTCTCTTAGTTTCCAGAGAGAGAAGCTCCCCACTCTCTCTAGAATTAGGGTTTTTAGCTTAGTTTCCTTTTAATTTCAGCACTTTAATTCCTGCTTTAGTGTAGTTTCATTTATGTTTCTATGCTTTCTTGTCTTTATCTTCTTCATCTCTTTTGTTATTTTCTCTTTTATGTCAATTTTCATGTTATGAACACTTTTGTTATTTTAATTCCAATTAATGCAATTTTATGTTTCCATGTCATTTATTGCTTTCTCTAGTTGTTATTGTTATTTTCTTGCTTTGATGGTTTTAGAATTTATTTTATTGCAATTTAATATTATTTTATTTTCATGTACACCAACTGTTTGATAAAATGCTTGGCTTAGTTTTCACTTAGTTTTTCTCCACTCTTGACTTGAAATTGTTGACTTTGGTGATCCTTGAGTCATTGATGTCCATTCTTGTTTGATATATTAGAGTAGTTAGTTGATTTGGTCTCCATTGACTCTATGTGACCCTTAGTGTTGACACAGGACTTATGGATTGAAATCAACTATGCCTACTTGACTTATCTTCGATGTAAGGTTGACTAAGTTGGATTAACTCTTCATAATCATCATGTGTTTGTGGTCAATGGCTAGGATAGGTAACTTTTGCTCTCAATTACTTACCAAGAGGTATTCTTGCATTTGAAGTTTCATTTCCTTGCATTTAATTTCTTTGGCCTTTATTTCTTTTCATTTAATTTCTTGCATGTTTACTTTTCACACTCTTGGTTGATATATTGGGTGCTTGGGTGGAATTGAGTTATGGATGTCCATTCCACATTTTGTGAGGATTGTTAATTGGTTTGGTTTCCCTTGACTCTAAGTGACCCACTAGTGTTGACTTAGGACTTAGAGATTGGAATCAATTATGCCCTTTTGACTAATTCTCAAGTAGGATTAACTAATTAGGATTAATTCCACACAATTTCCATGTTTGTGGTCCATAGCAAGGATAGGAACCCTTAATTCCCCAATTCTTGCTTTGAGTTTCCATTTACATTCCTTGCATGATCATTTAATTTCTTGCTATTTACATTTCCTACCTATCTTGCATTCACAATCCCCCATGCTCTCCCTCATAGCCAATATTTGTACATTTCATTGCAACCCCTAAGGAGAATGACCCAAGGTTGAATTACTCTCGGTTTATATTTGATTTGAGCATTACTGATGCCAGGGCATCTTGGCCAGTTTCATTGACCTTTTCTTGACTGTTTTAGGGTAGTTTCATGCATTTTCTTAGTAAATAAGCAAGTTTTGGATGAAAACACACTTACACCTTGATTCAAGCAATTATTGTGAACTTTACATGATTTCATGAGGATTAGGCAGGAATTGTATGGTATAATTAATGATGCATAATCTCATGACTTGGAACAGAGCTTTGATGCAACTTAATTGCTTGATTTCAGGACAAAGGAAGCAAGAAGCAGCCACGTTAGCAGCCACGTTAATCTAATTAACGTGACCACTAACATGGAATGGGAACAAGCTTGTAGCGTTAATGGAAAAAGTGCTCGCTAATAATGCCCTCGAAGCCATCATAGCCCACGTTAGTTGCCACGTTAACTACATTAACGTGGTAGTTAACGTAGAGGAGGAAGAAGAGCTCCAACATTAGTGGTAAAAGTGATTGCCACTAACGTTCCACAAAGGCACAATGAAGCCACATTAAGAGTCACGTTAATCCAATTAACGTGAACTCTAACGTGGGATGAAGAACCAATCACCAACGTTAGTGACACTCACCTTTGTCACTAACGTTGGACCAACCCAAGAGTGTCCACATTAGAGGTCACGTTAAGACCACTAACGTGAGAGATAACGTCGAGCTAAGCATGATAAGCCAACGTTAGTGACACTTACCTTTGTCACTAACGTTGGATATGGCAATCACTACCACGTTAGTGGCCATGTTAATCTAATTAACGTGAACTCTAACGTGGGAAGGAGGGGTATTTGGAGCATTAGTGACAAAGGTAAGTGTCACTAATGCTCTTGAAGCTTAGGCATGCCCATGTTACGAGTCACATTAGTTATACTAACGAGAACTCTAACATAGGGAAAGGGGGGCACAATGCAACGTTATTGGAAAAGGTGATTCCCAATAACGTTTGCAAAGGACCAAGAGGCAACGTTAGTGGTCACGTTAGTGCCACTAACGTTGAAGTTAACGTTGATCATTTTTGGTTGGAACATTAGTGGAAAAGGTGATTGTCACTAACGTTCTCGAACCCACATCCTCACTTAACGTTAACGCCACTAACGTCCTAATTAACGCCCATGCCTAACTCACACTTTTCTGCAAACAAAGCTGAGCCCACTAAAGATTGTAACTGCTTCAACTCAAGATCAAAGGCCCATATCCAAGACTTGAAGAACTCACTAGAAGATCAAGAAGAGTAGTATATATAGGAGTAGTTTTGAACTATAAAGGAGCTTAGCACTTTTGGAGAACTACACTCTATATATTTACTTTCTACATTTTCTAGTTTTGTGAGGAATGTACTATTTCCTACCATTTTCCATTTCCAGAGTTATGAACAACTAAACCCCTTTCATTGGGTTAGGGAGCTCTATTGTAATTTGATGGATCAATTATAGTTATCATTCTTCTTCCTCTTTCTTTTCTCTTGATTTACTAGAAAGCTTTCGATCTTAATCTAATTGGTTAGTTGTCTTGGAAAAGAAACTCTCCATAATTGGATCTCTTCTGAGCCTTGGAAAAGGGATGAGGAGATCATGCTAGAAATGCTTTCTCATGTTGGACCAAATTGGGGTTTGGGCGGATATAGTGACATGTAATCCTCCCAACACTTTGATTTGGAAATACATATGGTATAATCAGTGACAATACTTCATCTCTTCCCATCAGCAATTAAATCAAGGAATTGGGCAACTGTTCAAGCTTAGAGAGATTGGATTGCCAAGGAATTGGGATCCAATCACTTAAGATTGCCAAGGAGATGAATGAATGCATTGATTGAGGAAGAGATAAGAATGAACTTGATCCAGAGAATGCAATATCTCCTAAGCCCAATGAATCCCACATCTCTGATCTTATCCATTCTCTTTACTTTCTACCATTTATTTCCATGTTCATCTCCCTAAATCCCCATTTAAGATTCTGCATTTTATTTTCTGCAATTTACTTTCCCGCCATTTAATTTCCTGCAAATCTCAACTACATTTCTGTTTAGCTCAACTAGCACACTCTTTCAACTAAAGTTGCTTGACCAATCAATCCCTGTGGGATTCGACCTCACTCTATTGTGAGTTTTTACTTGACGACAATTCGGTATACTTGCCGAAAGGAAATTTGTTGATAGACAAGTTTTCGTGCATCAAGTTTATGGCGCCGTTGCTGGAGATTGATTTTGTATCTACAATGATTAAGTTGGAAGTTCACTAGATTGAGAATTTTCTTTTTATTGTTTAATTTGCCTAGTCAATTACTTTTAGTTTCAATTAATTCTCTTCCTCACCCGTTATCCCTTCGTTATTTTCTTTTTCTTTGAATTTACTTACAATTCTGCTTACTAACCAACTAACTGTTTGATAATTTACACCACTCACACTAACAATCACTCTAACAAGAATAATCACTTCATTTTATTTCTTGCTGTATGCTCTGTTAGTTGTATGAAAGGGAGAAGAAGTGGAGCTTCAACTTCCTTTGATTCCGAACCTTAGAGGACCCTCCATAGACTAAGGAGGGAAGCAAGAGGGAAAAGAGTTGTTGGTGCTGAGGAAGAAGAAGAGTACTTTGAAACAAACATGGAGGAGAACTTGGAAAACAACCATGAAGAAGAAGCTCACAACCATGCCAGAGAAGGCCCTGTGAATCATGCTGGGCAAGAGAGGAGAGTTCTAGGCTCTTATATCAATCTAAATTCAGGAAATTGTGGAAGTAGCATCCAAAAGCCCACCATACATGCCAATAAATTTGAATTAAAACTCCAACTCATCACCCTTGTTTAGAATAACTGCTCATTTGGAGGAAGTGCTCAAGAAGACCCCAATTAATATCTAACCATCTTCCTAAGAATATGTGACACTGTGAAGTCTAATGGTGTTCATCTGGATGTATATAGACTACTTTTGTTCCCTTTATCACTCAGGGACAAAGCATCTAAATGGCTGGAATCATTCCCAAAGGAGAGCTTAACAAATTGGGAGGATGTGGTAAACAAGTTTCTGGCAAGATTCTACCCTCCTCAAAGAATCAATAGACTAAGAGCTGAGGTACAAACCTTCAGGCAACAAAATGGTGAAACTCTCTATGAGGCATGGGAGAGGTTTAAGGACTTAATAAGAAGATGCCCACCAGACATGTTCAATGAATGGGTTCAACTGCATATTTTCTATGAAGGTCTTTCTTATGAGTCAAAGAAGGCCGTAAACCATTCATCAGGGGGCTCTCTAAACAAGAAGAAAACCATTGAAGAATCCATAGATGTCATTGAGACTGTGGCTGAAAATGACTACTTCTATGCTTCTGAAAGGAGTAACACTCGAGGAGTAATGGAGCTGAACCACTGGTGGACGAAATTGTGATCACTATTCTTTGTACTTGTATGGATTTATTCAATAATTGTCTTTATTTGAATTCACAACTCCGTTCAACTAACCAGCAAGTGTACTGGGTCGTCCAAGTAATAAACCTTACGTGAGTAAGGGTCGAATCCACAGAGATTGTTGATATGAAGCAAGCTATGGTCACCTTGCAAATCTCAGTCAGGCAGATTAAAATTGTTTATGGGTTTTCGAAAAATGTAAGTTAAGGAATTAAACAATAAAAGGGATAGAACACTTATGCAGATTCATTGGTGGGAATTTCAGATAAGCGGATGGAGATGCTGTAGAGCTCTCGGACGCCTGCCCTCCTACTGCTTCTACTCAATCCTTCTTACTCTTTTCCATGGCAAGCTTTGTATAGGGGTTCACCATCAACTGTGGCTACTTTCTTCCTCTCGGGGAAATACCCTGTGCGGCTGTCACTCGCACAGCTAACCAGTCTGGAGGCATCACCCATGGCTAATGGCTACATCCCATCCTCGCAGTGAAAACTAATGCACGCACTCTGTCACAGTACTGCTAATCACCGGTTGGTTCCCGCTCCTACTGGAATAGAATCCCTCTTTTGCGTCTGTCACTAATGCCCAGCAGGTTAAAGTTTGAAGCACGTCACAGTCATTCATTACCGGAATCCTACTCGGAATACCACAGACAAGGTGAGACTTTCCGGATTCCCAGGATCCTACTCGGAATACCACAGACAAGGTGAGACTTTCCGGATCCTCATAAATGCCGCCATCTATCTAGCTTATACCACGAAGATTCTGTTGGGGAATCTAAGAGATACGCATTCAAGCTCTGTTGCATGTAGAACGGAAGTGGTTGTCAATCACGCGCGTTCATAAGTGAGAATGATAATGAGGGTAATCTGACTCATAACATTCATCATGTTCTTGGGTACGAATGAATATCTTGGAATAAGAATAAGATAGAAACCGAATAAGAGATAATAGAAATTCATTAATACTTGAGGTACAGCAGAGCTCCACACCCTTAATCTATGGTGTGCAGAAACTCCACCGTTGAAAATACATAAGCAAAGAGTTCAGGCATGGCCGAATGGCCAGCCCTCTCTAACATGATCAATGATCCCCTAAGATGAAGAATAAAACAAAACTGAGATCAAAGATGTAACGTGGTCAAAAGACAACTAATACAATAGATAAATGTTCTATATATACTAGACTAGCTACTAGGGTTTACATGAGTAAGTAATTGATGCATAAATTCACTTCCGGGGCCCACTTGGTGTATGCTTGGGCTGAGCTTGATTAATCCACGAGCTGAGGCATCTCTTGGAGTTGAACTCTGAGTTATGACGTGTTTTGGGCGTTCAACTCCGGATAATGACGTTTTTCTGGCGTTTAACTCCAGACAGCAGCGTGTACTTGGCGTTCAACGCCAAGTTACGTCGTCATTCTTCAAATAAAGTATGGACTATTATATATTGCTGGAAAGCCCTGGATGTCTACTTTCCAACGCCGTTGAGAGCGCGCCAATTGGAGTTCTGTAGCTCTAGAAAATCCATTTCGAGTGCAAGGAGGTCAGAATCCAACAGCATCAGTAGTCCTTTTGTCAGCCTTCTTCAGAGTTTTGCTCAAATCCCTCAATTTCAGTCAGAATTTACCTGAAATCACAGAAAAACACACAAACTCATAGTAAAGTCCAGAAATGTGAATTTAACATAAAAACTAATGAAAACATCCCTAAAAGTAGCTCAAACTTACTAAAAACTATATAAAAACAATGCCAAAAAGCGTATAAATTATCCGCTCATCACAACACCAAACTTAAATTGTTGCTTGTCCCCAAGCAACTGAAAATCAAATAGGATAAAAGAAGAGAATATACTATAAAGTCCAAAATATCAATGAATATTAACTTAATTACATGAGCGGGACTTGTAGCCTTTTGCTTCTGAACAGTTTTGGCATCTCACTTTTTCCTTTGTAGTTTAGAGTGATTGGCTTCTCTAGGAACTTAGAATTTCAGATAGTGTTATTGACTTTCCTAGTTAGGCATGTTGATTCTTGAACACAGCTACTTATGAGTCTTGGCTGTGGCCCTAAGCATTTTGTCTTCCAGTATTACCATCGGATACACAAATGCCACAGACACATAACTGGGTGAACCTTTTCAGATTGTGACTTAGCTTTGCTAAAGTCCCCAGTTAGTGGTGTCCAGAGCTCTTAAGCACACTCTTTAGCTTTGGATCACAACTTTAACCATTCAGTCTCAAGCTTTTTACTTGGACCTTCATGACACAAGCACATGGTTAGGGACAGCTTTGATTTAGCCGCTTAGGCCTGGATTTTAATTTCCTTGGGCCCTCCTATCCATTAATGCTCAAAGCCTTGGATCCTTGCTTTAAAATTTTCGCTACTTTATTTTTTTTTTTCACTGCTTTTTCTTGCTTCAAGAATCAATTTCATGATGTTTTTCAGATCATCAATAACATTTCTCTTTGTTCATCATTCTTTCAAGCACCAACAATTTTAACACTCATAAACAACAGGATCAAAAATATGCACTGTTCATTCATTCATTCAGAAAACAAAAATTATTGCCACCACATCAATATAATTAAATTAAATTCACTAATAATTTCGAAAATTATGTACTTCTTGTTCTTTTGAATTAAAACATTTTTCTTTTAAGAGAGGTGAAAGACTAATGGATTTTATTCATAGCTTTAAGGCATGGTTACACACTAATGATCATGAAGTAGAGACACAAAAACATAGATAAACATAGTACTTAAAAACCGAAAACAGAAAGAAAATAAAGAACAAGGAATGAATCCACCTCTAGTGGCGTCTTCTTCTTGAAGGACCAATGATGTTCTTCAACTCTTCTATGTCCCTTCCTTGCCTTTGTTGCTCCTCCCTCATTGCTCTTTGATCTTCTCTTATTTCTTGGAGAGTGAGGGCGTGTTCATGGTGTTCCACCCTTAATTGTTCAACATTATAGCTCAAGTCTTCCAAAGAGGTACTAAGTTGCTCCCAATAGTTGTTGGGAGGAAAGTGCATTCCTTGAGGCATTTGTTGATGATGAGTTTCCTCATGTTCTTCTTGGGGGCCGTGAGGAACTTCTCTTGTTTGCTCCATCCTCTTCTTTGTGATGGGCTTGTCTTCTTCAATGGAGACATCTCCATCTATGATAACTCCAGCTGAGTAGCACAAATGGCATATGAGGTGGGGGAAGGCTAGCCGTGCCATGTATGAAGGCTTGTCAGCTATTTTGTAGAGTTCATTAGAGATGACTTCATGAACCTCTACTTCCTCTCCAATCATGATGCTATGAATCATGATGGCCCGATCCACAGTAACTTCAGATCGGTTGCTTGTAGGGATGATGGATCTTTGGATGAACTCCAACCATCCTCTAGCTACAGGCTTGAGGTCCAGTCTTCTTAGTTGGACTGTTTTGCCTTTGGAGTCTACTCTCCATTGGGCGCCTTCCACACAAATGTCCATTAGGACTTGGTCCAACCTTTGATTGAAGTTGACCCTTCTTGTGTAGGGGCGTTCATCACCTTGCATCATGGGTAGATGAAACGCCAACCTCACATTTTCCGGACTGAAATCTAAGTATTTCCCCCGAACCATTGTGAGATAGTTCTTTGGATTCGGGTTCATACTTTGATCATGGTTCCTAGTGATCCATGCATTAGCATAGAACTCTTGAACCATCAATATTCCAACTTGTTGCATGGGGTTGGTTATGACTTCCCACCCTCTTCTTTGAATTTCATGTTGGATTTCCGGATACTCATTCTTTTTGAGCTTGAAAGGGACCTCGGGGATCACCTTCTTCTTTGCCACAACATCATAGAAGTGGTCTTGGTGGCTCTTGGAGATGAATCTCTCCTTCTCCCATGACTCGGAAGTGGAAGCTTTTACCTTCCCTTTTCCTTTTCTTGAGGAAACTCCGGTCTTGGGTGCCATTGATGGTGAATGAAAAATAAAAAGCTTAGGCTTTTTACCACACCAAACTTAAAATTTGCTCGTCCTCGAGCAAAAAAAAAAGAAGAGTAGAAGAAGAAGAAGAGAATGTTGGTAGAGAAGGAGAGGAGGGGGTTCGGCTATATGAGAGAAGAAGGGGTTTTTGTTGTGAAAATGAAGAAGAAAAGAGAGGTATTTATAGGGAGGGGGGAGGGTGAGGTTTCGGCCATTTTGGGTGGGAAAGGGTGGGAAAAATGAATTTGAATTTTATGAGGGTAGGTGGGGTTTATGGGGAAGAGGAGGTTGATGTGAATGGTGCATGGGGAAATTGGGAAGAGGAATTGAGGTGATTGGTGAAGGTTTTTGGGAAGTGTGACATTGAAAATGAGATTTGGATTAGGAGAGTGTGATTAGGATTAAAAGAAAAGGTAGGTGGGGATCCTGTGGGGTCCACAGATCCTGAGGTGGGGATCCTGTGGGGTCCACAGATCCTGAGGTGAAAAGAAATACCATTCCTTCACCCTATAGGCGTGTAAATTGCCTTCATGCATCATTCTGGCATTCAAACGCCCATTGGTGCATGTTCTGGGAGTTAAACGCCCATGTGATGCTTGTTTCTGGCGTTGAACGCCAGTTTCAAGCTTGTTTCTGGCGTTCAGCGCCAGATTGTCCTCTGTGTGCGCATCCTGGCGTTAAACGCCAGGTTGTTGCTTGTTTTGGGCGTTCAGCGCCAGAAAGATGCTCTGTTCTGGCGTTGAACGCCAGCCAGATGCATCTTACTGGCGTTGAACGCCAGTCTGCGCTGCCCCAGGGTGAAAAAATTTTTTTCTTCTGTTTTTGACTCTGTTTTTAATTTTTTTGATTTTTTCGTGACTCCTCATGATCATGTACCTAATTCAACACAAAAATAACACCAAAAAAAAAATAAAATAAAATTAGATAAATAAAATTGGGTTGCCTCCCAACAAGCGCTTCTTTAATGTCAATAGCTTGACAGTGGCTCTCATGGAGCCATAAGATGATCAAGTCAATTTAGTGTGTTGTATAGTCCCAACACCAAACTTAGAGTTTGGATATGGGGTTTGAACACCAAACTTAGAGTTTGGTTGTGGCCTCACAACACCAAATTTAGAAGTTGACTGTGTGGGCTCTTCTTGACTCTGAACTGAGAGAAGCTCTTCATGCTTACTCTCTTTTGTCACAGAGGGATGGCCATGTGCCTTAAACATAAGGTAGTCCCCATTCAATTGAAGGACTAACTCACCTCTGTTGACATCTATCACATCTCCTGCTGTGGCTAGGAAAGGTCTTCCTAGGATGATGCATTCATCATCTTCCTTCCTAGTATCTAGGATTATGAAATCAGCAGGGATGTAAAGGCCTTCAACCTTTACTAGCACGTCCTCTACTATTCCATAAGCTTGTCTCATGGACTTGTCTGCCAATTGTAATGAGAACAAGGCAGGTTGTACCTCAATGATCCCTAGTTTCTCCATTACAGAGAGTGGCATCAGATTTTTCCCTGACCCAAGATCACATAGAGCTTTTTCAAAGCTCATGGTGCCAATGGTGCAAGGTATTAAGAACTTGCCAGGATCTTGTTTCTTTTGAGGTAGAGTTTTCTGAATCCAAGTATCTAGTTCACTAATGAGCAGGGGAGGTTCACTTTCCCAAATCTCATTACCAAACAGCTTGGCATTCAGCTTCATGATAGCTCCTAAGTATTGAGCAACTTGCTCTCCAGTCACATCTTCATCCTCTTCAGAGGATGAATATTCTTCAGAGCTCATGAATGGTAGAAGGAGATTTAATGGAATCTCTATGGTCTCTAGATGAGCCTCAGATTCCTCAGGATCCTTAATAGGAAACTCCTTCTTGCTTGAAGGACATCCCAGGAGGTTTTCCTCACTAGGATTTTCGTCCTCCTCCTCCCCTATGCATTCGGCCACTTTGATTAAATCAATGGCCTTGCACTCTCCTTTTGGATTTTCTTCTGTATTGCTTGGGAGAATACTGGGAGGAGTTTCAATAACCTTCTTACTCAGCTGGCCCACTTGTGCCTCCAAATTTCTAATGGAGGATCTTGTTTCATTCATGAAACTGAAAGTGGCTTTTGACAGATCAGAGACTATATTGGCTAAATTAGAATTATTTTGTTCAGAGTTCTCTGTCTGTTGCTGAGAAGATGATGGATATGGCTTGCTATTGCCTAGCCTATTGCGTCCACCATTGTTAAAGCCTTGTTGAGGCTTTTGTTGATCCTTCCAGGAGAAATTTGGATGATTTCTCCATGATGGGTTATAAGTGTTTCCATAAGGTTCACCCAGATAATTAACCTCTACCATGGCAGGGTTCTCAGGATCATAAGCTTCTTCAGAAGCTGCCTCTCTAGTACTGTTGGCTGCATGTTGCAATCCATTCAGATTTTGAGAGATTATGTTGACCTGTTGGGTCAACATTTTGTTCTGAGCCAATATGGCATTCAGAGCATCAATTTCAAGAACTCCTTTCTTCTGAGGTATCCCATTATTCACGGAATTCCTCTCAGAGGTGTACATGAACTGGTTGTTTGCAACCATGTCAATGAGTTCTTAAGCCTCTTCAGGCGTTTTCTTCAGGTGAATAGATCCACCTGCAGAGTGGTCCAATGACATTTTCGAAAATTCAGAGAGACCATAATAGAATATATCTAACATGGTCCATTCTGAAAACATGTCAGATGGACATCTTTTGGTCAGCTGCTTGTATCTTTCCCAAGCTTCATAGAGGGATTCACCATCTTTTTGTTTGAAGGTTTGAACATCCACTCTTAGCTTGCTCAGCTTTTGAGGAGGAAAGAACTTATCTAAGAAGGCAGTGACCAGCTTATCCCAGGAATCCAGGCTATCCTTAGGTTGTGAATCCAACCATATTCTAGCTCTGTCTCTTACAGCAAAAGGGAAAAGCATGAGTCTGTAGACTTCAGGATTAACTCCATTCGTCTTTACAGTATCACATACTTGCAAGAATTCAGTTAAGAACTGATAAGGATCTTCAGATGGAAGTCCATAAAACTTGCAGTTTTGTTGCATTAAAGCAACTAGTTGAGGCTTAAGCTCAAAGTTATTGGCTCCAATGGCAGGAATGGAGATGCTTCTTCCATCAAACTTGGACGTTGGCTTTGTGAAGTCGCCAAGCATTCTCCTTGCATTATTATTATTATTATTTTCGGCTGCCATCTCCTTCTCCTGTTCGAAAATTTCTGAAAGGTTATTTCTGGATTGTTGTAATTTAGCTTCTCTTAATTTTCTCTTCAGAGTCCTTTCAGGTTCTGGATCACCTTCAACAAGAGTGCCTTTATCCTTGTTCCTGCTCATAAGAAAGAGAGAAGAAAACAAGAAAAGAAAGAGGAATCCTCTATGTCACAGTATAGAGATTCCCTTATGTTAGTAGAAGAAGAAAGGGGTAGAAGAATGAAGAGGGAGATTCGGATTTTTTTTAGATGAAGAGAGGTGAAGAGAAGTGTTAGTAATTAAATAATTAAATAGAAGAAGAAAAGAGAAAGAAATTTTCGAAAATAATTTTTGAAAAAGAGGTTAGTAATTTTCGAAAATCAAAGACAAAATATAATTAAAATTAAAATTTAAAACAAAAAGAATTTTTAAAAAAAGAGAGGGAGAATTTTCGAAAATTAGAGAGGGAAAAGTAGTTAGGTGGTTTTGAAAAAGATAAGAAACAAACAAAAAGTTAGTTAGTTGATTGAAAAAGATTTGAAATCAAATTTGAAAAAGATAAGAAGATAAGAAGTTAGATAAGATATTTTGAAATCAAATTTTGAAAAAGATAAAATTTTTGAAAAAGATAAGATAAAAGATAAAAAGATAAGATAAAAATTTTAATAAAAAGATATTTTGAAAAAGAATTAATTTTTAAAAAGACTTAACTAACAAGAAACTACAAGATAAGATTCTAAAACTTTAAAGATTGAACCTTTCTTAACAAGAAAGTAACAAACTTCAAATTTTTGAACCAATCACATTACTTGTTAGCTAATTTTCGAAAATTTGATATAAAGATAAGAAAAAGATTTTGAAAATATTTTGAAAAATAATTTTTGAAATTTTCGAAAATTATATAAAAAATGAAAAAGATTTGATTTTTGAAAAAGATTTTGAAAAGATAAGATTTTTAAAATTGAAATTTTGACTTGACTTGTGAGAAACAACTAATTTTGAAAATTTTTGACCAAGTCATCCCAAAATTTCGAAAATTTGGAGGAAAATAAGGAAAAGATATTTTTTGATTTTTTTGAATTTTTAATGAGGAGAGAGAAAAACAACAAAAATACTCAATGCATGAAATTTTTAGATCAAAACAATGAATGCATGCAAGAATGCTATGAATGTCAAGATGAACACCAAGAACACTTTGAAGATCATGATGAACATCAAGAACATAATTTTGAAAAAGTTTTGATGCAAAGAAAACATGCAAGACACCAAACCTAGAAATCTTTAATGCATGGAAAATATGAATGCAAAGATGCACATGAAAAACAAGGAAAGATACAAAATAAAAAAACATCAAGATCAAACAAGAAGACTTGTCAAGAACAACTTGAAGATCATGAAGAACACTATGAATGCATGGGAATTTCGAAAAAATGCAAGAAAAATTTTAAAAGCATGCAATTGACACCAAACTTAAAAATTAACACAAGATTCAACAAGAACACAAAATAATTTTTGATTTTTATGATTTTCTAATTTTTTTTGTATTTTTATTAATTTTTTTTTCGAAAATATAGTTTGGAAAAACGAAAAATAAAAGAAAAATTTTTGAAAAATATTTTTGAAAAGAAAATTACCTAATCTGAGCAACAAGATGAACCGTCAGTTGTCCATACTCGAACAATCCCCGGCAATGGCGCCAAAAACTTGGTGGACGAAATTGTGATCACTATTCTTTGTACTTGTATGGATTTATTCAATAATTGTCTTTATTTGAATTCACAACTCCGTTCAACTAACCAGCAAGTGTACTGGGTCGTCCAAGTAATAAACCTTACGTGAGTAAGGGTCGAATCCACAGAGATTGTTGGTATGAAGCAAGCTATGGTCACCTTGCAAATCTCAGTCAGGCAGATTAAAATTGTTTATGGGTTTTCGAAAAATGTAAGTTAAGGAATTAAACAATAAAAGGGATAGAACACTTATGCAGATTCATTGGTGGGAATTTCAGATAAGCGGATGGAGATGCTGTAGAGCTCTCGGACGCCTGCCCTCCTACTGCTTCTACTCAATCCTTCTTACTCTTTTCCATGGCAAGCTTTGTATAGGGGTTCACCATCAACTGTGGCTACTTTCTTCCTCTCGGGGAAATACCCTGTGCGGTTGTCACTCGCACAGCTAACCAGTCTGGAGGCATCACCCATGGCTAATGGCTACATCCCATCCTCGCAGTGAAAACTAATGCACGCACTCTGTCACAGTACTGCTAATCACCGGTTGGTTCCCGCTTCTACTGGAATAGAATCCCTCTTTTGCGTCTGTCACTAATGCCCAGCAGGTTAAAGTTTGAAGCACGTCACAGTCATTCATTACCGGAATCCTACTCGGAATACCACAGACAAGGTGAGACTTTCCGGATTCCCAGGATCCTACTCGGAATACCACAGACAAGGTGAGACTTTCCGGATCCTCATAAATGCCGCCATCTATCTAGCTTATACCACGAAGATTCTGTTGGGGAATCTAAGAGATACGCATTCAAGCTCTGTTGCATGTAGAACGGAAGTGGTTGTCAATCACGCGCGTTCATAAGTGAGAATGATAATGAGGGTAATCTGACTCATAACATTCATCATGTTCTTGGGTACGAATGAATATCTTGGAATAAGAATAAGATAGAAACCGAATAAGAGATAATAGAAATTCATTAATACTTGAGGTATAGCAGAGCTCCACACCCTTAATCTATGGTGTGCAGAAACTCCACCGTTGAAAATACATAAGCAAAGAGTTCAGGCATGGCCGAATGGCCAGCCCTCTCTAACATGATCAATGATCCCCTAAGATGAAGAATAAAACAAAACTGAGATCAAAGATGTAACGTGGTCAAAAGACAACTAATACAATAGATAAATGTTCTATATATACTAGACTAGCTACTAGGGTTTACATGAGTAAGTAATTGATGCATAAATTCACTTCCGGGGCCCACTTGGTGTATGCTTGGGCTGAGCTTGATTAATCCACGAGCTGAGGCATCTCTTGGAGTTGAACTCTGAGTTATGACGTGTTTTGGGCGTTCAACTCCGGATAATGACGTTTTTCTGGCGTTTAACTCCAGACAGCAGCGTGTACTTGGCGTTCAACGCCAAGTTACGTCGTCATTCTTCAAATAAAGTATGAACTATTATATATTGCTGGAAAGCCCTGGATGTCTACTTTCCAACGCCGTTGAGAGCGCGCCAATTGGAGTTCTGTAGCTCTAGAAAATCCATTTCGAGTGCAGGGAGGTCAGAATCCAACAGCATCAGTAGTCCTTTTGTCAGCCTTCTTCAGAGTTTTGCTCAAATCCCTCAATTTCAGTCAGAATTTACCTAAAATCACAGAAAAACACACAAACTCATAGTAAAGTCCAGAAATGTGAATTTAACATAAAAACTAATGAAAACATCCCTAAAAGTAGCTCAAACTTACTAAAAACTATATAAAAACAATGCCAAAAAGCGTATAAATTATCCGCTCATCAACCACATGGATGCATTGCTGGCTCAAAATAAGATGATCATCATGCAGCTAGCAGATCTTACCAAGAAGGTGGAAGAAAACCAAATTGCAGCAGTCATTACTTCACCACCAGCTCAAGAAGGAGTAAATGTAGGAGAAGAAGGTGACTGGGAACAAGCCAACTATGTTGGAAACTCGCCCAGACAGACCCATGATCTATACTCCAAAACTTACAATTTTGGTTGGAGAAACCACCCTAATTTTGGGTGAGGAAATTGGTGCACGAAATTGTAATCACTCTTTTGCAATTCCGCACAACTAACCAGCAAGTGCACTGGGTCGTCCAAGTAATACCTTACGTGAGTAAGGGTCGATCCCACGGAGATTGTCGGCTTGAAGCAAGCTATGGTTACCTTGTAACTCTTAGTTAGGATATCAATAATTCTCAAGTTTAATTGTGAAAAGTAAAAGAACATGAAATAAATACTTGTTTTGCAGTAATGGAGAACAGGTTGAGGTTTTGGAGATGCTCTATCTTCTGAATCTCTACTTTCCTACTGTCTTCCTCTTCATGCACGCAAGGCTCCTTCCATGGCAAGCTGTATGTAGGGTTTCACCGTTGTCAATGGCTACCTCCCATCCTCTTAGTGAAAATGTTCAATTACCTCCCATCTAATTGCCATAACATTGGCAGGTGGTGGTAATTTTTCAATTACCTCCACCTTTGCTTGATCCACCTCTATTCCTTTGCTTGAAATTTTATGCCCAAGGACAATTCCTTCAGTCACCATAAAATGACATTTCTCCCAGTTTAAAACTAGGTTGGTCTCTTGGCATCTTTTCAAAACAAGTGCTAGATGGTTAAGGCATGAGCTGAATGAGTCTCCAAATACTGAAAAGTCATCCATGAAGACTTCCAGAAATTTCTCTACCATATTTGAGAAGATAGAGAGCATGCACCTCTGGAAGGTTGCAGGTGCATTGCACAGACCAAAAGGCATCCTTCTGTAGGCAAATACTTTAGAAGGACATGTAAATGCTGTTTTCTCTTGGTCCTGAGGATCTACTGCAATTTGGTTATAGCCTGAATAGCCGTCCAAAAAGCAGTAATAATCATGACCAGCTAGTCTTTCTAGCATTTGGTCTATGAATGGTAAAGGAAAATGATCCTTTCTGGTGGTTGTATTGAGCCTTCTGTAGTCAATACACATGCGCAACCCTGTAACTGTTCTTGTAGGGACCAGTTCATTCTTTTCATTATGAACCACTGTCATGCCTCCCTTTTTTGGGGACAACTTGGACACGGCTCATCCAGGGGCTATCAGAAATAGGATAAATAATCCCAACCTCTAGTAATTTAGTGACCTCTTTCTGTACCACCTCCTTCATGGCTGGATTTAGCTGCCTCTGTGGTTGAACCACTGGCTTGGCATTATCTTCCAATAGGATCTTGTGCATGCATCTTGCTGGGCTAATGCCCTTAAGATCACTTATGGACCACCCAAGAGCTGTCTTATGTGTCCTTAGCACTTGTATCAGTGCTTCCTCTTCCTGTGAGTTTAAAGCAGAGCTTATAATCACTGGAAAAGTGTCACCTTCTCCCAGAAATGCATACTTCAGGGATGGTGGTAATGGCTTGAGCTCGGGTTTAGGAGGCTTACCCTCTTCCTGAGAAATTTTCAGAGGTTCTTTTATTTCCTCTGGTTCCTCCAGGTCAAGCTGAACATCTTTAAAGATATCCTCTAGCTCTGATTCGAGACTCTCAGTCATATTGATCTCTTCCACTAAAAAGTCAATAATATTAGCGCTCATGCAGTCATTTGATGTGTCTGGATGCTGCATAGCTTTGACAGCATTCAACTTGAACTCATCCTCATTGACTCTCAGGGTCACTTCCCCTTTTTGTACATCAATGAGAGTTCGTCCAGTTGCTAGGAAGGGTCTTCCTAGGATGAGAGTTGCACTCTTGTGCTCCTCCATTTCCAGCACTACAAAGTCAGTTGGGAAGGCGAATGGCCCAACCTTGACAATCATGTCCTCAATTATGCCTGATGGGTATTTAATGGAGCCCTCAACAAGTTGGAGGCATATCCGGGTGGGTTTGACTTCTTCAGTCAGCCCAAGCTTTCTGATAGTGGATGCAGGTATTAGATTGATACTTGCTCCAAGGTCACATAGGGCTGTCTTGGTACAAGCACCTTCTAATGTGCATGGTATCATAAAGCTTCCTGGATCTTGAAGCTTCTCTGGTAAGCTCTTCAGAATGACTGCACTGCATTCTTCAGTGAGAAACACTTTTTCAGTTTCTCTCCAATCCTTCTTATGACTTAAAATCTCTTTCATGAACTTAGCATAAGAAGGTATTTGCTCAAGTGATTCTGCAAACGGAATCTTTATTTCAAGAGTCCTGAGATAGTCTGCAAAGCGGGCAAATTGCTTATTTTGTTCCGCTTGGCGGAGTTTCTGAGGATAAGGCATCTTGGCTTTATACTCTTCAACCTTAGTTGCTGCAGGTTTATTTCCTACAGAAGTAGTTGGAGAAGCCTTCTTAGAGGGGTTACTATCAGCACTCTAAGGTGTCTGATTCCTCATTGGCGTTTGAACGCCAGGATTGGGTGAGGAATGGGCGTTTAACGCCAACTTTCCCCCCTTTTCTGGCGTTTGAACGCCAGAACTGGGCAAGGAATGGGCGTTTAACGCCAACCTTCCCCCCTTCTGGCGTTTGAATGCCAGGGGTATTCCTCTCTGGGCTCTTACTGTCCTTAAAGGGGTCTTGGGCAATGGTTTGGTTATCCTCTGTCAGTTGTTCCTTTCTTAGCTTTTTGCTACTTTGAGCAGTGTTATTCAATGCCTTCCCACTCCTGAGTTGAACTGCTTGGCATTCTTCTGTTATCTGTTTAGATAACTGCTGTTTTGTCTGATTCAACTGTAATTCTATATTCTTGTTAGCAATTTTGGTTTCTTGGAGCATCTCTTTGAATTCTGCTAACTGTTTTGTCATCAGGAGTAATTGCTGATTAAGCTCAACAACCTGTTCTTGAGGATTAGGATCAGTAGTTACTGCCATGGCTTCTTCTTTTGTAGAGGGCTCACTGCTAGAGTACAAATATTGATTTCTAGCAACAGTATCTATGAGCTCTTGAGCCTCTTTAATCGTCTTCCTCATATGTATAGATCCACCAGCTGAGTGATCTAGAGACATCTGAGCTTTTTCTGTAAGCCCATAGTAGAAGATGTCTAACTGTACCCACTCTAAAAATATTTCAGAGGGGCATTTTCTTAGCATACCTCTGTACCTCTCCCAGGCATTATAAAAGGATTCATTATCCTCTTGTTTAAAGCCTTGGATGTCCAGCCTTAGCTGTGTCATCCTTTTTGGAGGGTAAAAGTGATTCAGGAACTTGTCTGATAACTGTCTCCATGTGTTTATGATTGCTGTGGGTTGGTTATTCAACCACCTCTTAGCTTGATCTTTTACAGCAAATGAAAACAGTAATAATCTGTAGACATCCTGATCCACCTCTTTATCACGTACTGTGTCAGCAATTTGTAAGAACTGTGCCAGAAACCAGTAGGTTCTTCCTATGGAAGACCAGAATACTGACAATTTTGCTGCACCGTGATAATGAGTTGAGGATTTAGCTCAAAGCTGCTTGCTTTAATGGGAGGTATACATATGCTACTCCCATATGCAGCTGTACTGGGGTTAGCATATGACCTCAGAGTCCTTCTGGACTGCTCAATTCCACTTAAGTCCATGATAGAGAAAGGGAAAAGATATGGATCACAAGTAAAATATATATATATATATATATATATATATATATATTTTAAATGGCCGAAAAAATAAAATAAAACAAATGGGAAATAGAATAAGATTTTGAAAACTACAAGAAAATAAAATCAAAGCAAGTTGACAACTAAATCAATTGATTAATTAAAAAGATTTTGGAATTAGAAATTGAAAAGATATGATTGAAAATTATTTTGAAAAAGATTTGATTTTTGAAATGAGGAAAGAGAAGAAAAACGAAATGACACCAAACTTAAAATTTTTAGAAAATCAAACACAAATTTTTTTTCGAAAACCTAAAGGAAAACACACAGAAGACACCAAACTTAGAATTTTTTAAAGATAAAAAAGGGGCTAAGAGCATGCAAATTCGAAAAATTAAAAGAAAAACAAAAGCATGCAATTGACACCAAAGTTAGATTATGAAACTAAACTCAAATAAAAGACTCTAAACTAACAAAAATAAAATAGTCCTAATCTAAGCAACAAGATAAACTGTTAGTTGTTCAAACTCGAACAATCCCCGGCAACGGCGCCAAAAACTTGGTGCATGAAATTGCAATCACACTTTTGCAATTCCGCACAACTAACCAGCAAGTGCACTGGGTCGTCCAAGTAATACCTTACGTGAGTAAGGGTCGATCCCACGGAGATTGTCAGCTTGAAGCAAGCTATTGTTACCTTGTAACTCTTAGTCAGGATATCAATAATTCTCAGGTTTAATTGTGAAAAGTAAAAGAACATGAAATAAATACTTGTTTTGCAGTAATGGAGAACAGGTTGAGATTTTGGAGATGCTCTATCTTCTGAATCTCTGCTTTCCTATTGTCTTTCTCTTCATGCATGCAAGGCTCCTTCCATGGCAAGCTGTATGTAGGGTTTCACCGTTGTCAATGGCTACCTCCCATCCTCTCAGTGAAAATGTTCAACGCGCTCTGTCACAGCACGGCTAATCATCTGTCGGTTCTCAATCAGGTTGGAATAGAATCCAGTGATTCTTTTGCGCCTGTCACTAACGCCCAGCCCTCAGGAGTTTGAAGCTTGTCACAGTCATTCAATCCTTGAATCCTACTCAGAATACCACAGACAAGGTTTAGACCTTCTGGATTCTCTTGAATGCCACCATCAATTCTAACTTATACCACGAAGATTCTAATTAAGGAATCCAAGAGATATTCACTCAATCTAAAGTAGAACGGAGGTGGTTGTCAGGCACACGTTCATAGGTGAGAATGATGATGAGTGTCACGTATCATCACATTCATCAAGTTGAGGAACAAGTGATATCTTAGAATAGAAGCAAGCGTGATTGAATGAAAAACAGTAGTAATTGCATTAATCCATCAAGACACAGCAGAGCTCCTCACCCCAACCATGGGGTTTAGAGACTCATGCCGTAGAAGATACAATAGGAAATGTGTAATGTGTCATGAGATAAAGATACAACGTCAAAAGGTCCTATTAATAGTGAACTAGTAACCTAGGGTATACAGAAATGAGTAAATGACGTAAAAATCCACTTCCGGGGTCCACTTGGTGTGTGCTTGGGTTGAACATTGAAGCTTTCATGTGTAGAGACTTTTCCTGGAGTTAAACGCCAGCTTTTGTGCCAGTTTGAGCGTTTAACGCTGGGAATTCTGAAGCTGATTTGTAACGCCAGTTTGGGCCATCAAATCTCGGGCAAAGTATAGACTATTATACATTGCTGGAAAGCCCAGGATGTCTACTTTCCAACGCAATTAAGAGCGCGCCAATTGGACTTCGGTAGCTCCAGAAAATTCACTTTGAGTGCAGGGAAGTCAGAATCCAACAGCATCTGTAGTCATTTTTCAGCCTCTGAATCAGATTTTTGCTCAGGTCCCTCAATTTCAGCCAGAAATTACCTGAAATCACAGAAAAACACACAAACTCATAGTAAAGCCTAGAAAAGTGAATTTTAAATAAAAACTAATAAAAACATACTAAAAACTAACTAAAATGTACTAAAAACATATTAAAAACAGTGCCAAAAAGCGTAAAAATTATCCGCTCATCAGAAATCAACAAGACCAAGGCCAAGACCAGAGACGCCATAACCACAATTCCAACAATAATGTAACTCACCAACATACCTCATAGAGATCATATCAACACCCACCTAATCATCCTTCTGAACCACCTAACCTCAACCCACCATCACTAACCGAGGATAGACTCTCCAGAATTGAGACTCTGCTTGAAGACATATGTAAAGAAGTCCAAGACAAAAGAGTGTTCAAGGATGAAGTGCGAGCCAATATCAAAAACCAGGGAGACACTATCAACAGGCTGGAGTCCCAAGTGGGATATCTATCTCAATAGTTTCCCAAACCTACTGAGAGTTTCCCAAGTGACACAGAAAAGAGCCCAGAGGAAAAACAAAGAAAGCAAGGTAGGAAGAATGCAAGATGATTACTATAAGTGATGAGAGGAATGTGGAGGAAGTGCACACACAAACAGAACACTTCCACGACAATCCAAAGGAAAAACATGAAGAAAGAAACCACGCATCCCATCCCACACACAGGGAGGAGCTAAAGGAAGGAAAGACCCTGAACCCATATGCACCCTTTCCCCAAAGGCTCAAAGGTGGTGTAGCAAGGAGAATGTATTCAAGGTTCCTCGACATGTTTGTATCTCTTGATGTAAATATACCATTCATTAAGGCCCTCCAGCAAATGCCCTTCTACATCAAGTACATAAAGGAGCTGCTGGCCAAAAAGAGTTCATTGAAGGGTGGGCAAAATATAAAGATAGACAGGGAGTGCAGTGCTCTCATTCAAACAGAGCCACCTACAAAGAAGAAGGATCCACGGAGTTTTCACATTCCCTGTGCTTTAGGAGAGACAATGACTGATAAAGGGCTCTGTGACTTGGGAGCAAGTATCAACTTAATGCCTCTGTACCTCATGAAAAAGCTTCAAATCAATGAGCTAACACCCACGGACGTAATCATCAAATTGGCTGAAAAAAACTCAAAAACAGGCGATAGGAGTGGTTGAAAACGTATTAGTAAAGGTTGGGAATTACTTCCTTCCCACAGACTTTGTTATCTTGGAGATGGAAGAGAATCACATCCATCCCATCATCTTGGGGAGGCCATTCTTAGCCACAGTCAGGGCGCTTATAGATGTGGAGCGAGGAGAACTAATCTTGAGAATACATGATGAACACCTCACCTTCAATGTCTTCAAACCCTCACAAGAAGCAGATCATGATAACAAAGAGTCAAAGGAAGACCACAGTAAGGAGCTGATGGAAGAACCAAATAAGGGAGCACAAGCACGACAACTAAGAACTCCTATGGTTAACAAGCAATGTGGTCAGAAAGAACAACAACCAAGTGTGACCCAAGAGGAGCAAGACTCACCAGAGTCATATGAGACAAGCAACAAAACCCTCCTGAGAGAAGGAACCACAAGGAGCAAGGTAACATCAAGGGAAACAAAGAAGAAGGCCCCAAGGGGATGGAGGAACAAGAAGATTCCTACAGAGAATTTTTCCCCGGGAGATGAAGTGGTCTCTGCTTATCTTCCACTCATCCCACCACATCTCCCCACAATCCCATCTCAGCTACCTCAAGTGTACACCATCAGCAAAATTCTGTCCTTAGAACATGTGGAACTTCTCAATAAAGCCAATGGAAACATATTCACTACAAGGGGGGAAGATTTAAAACAATACCAACCACCCTGACAAAGGCCAAACGTCAAGCTAATGACGCTAAAGAAGCATTTCATGGGAGGCAACCCATGTTCTATACCCTTTCCTTTTAATCTTTAATGGTAGTCAATAAAGCAAAATTCATGGATTTAAAATCAACTTTGACAAACACCTATAAGAATCTCTACATGAAACATATGCCACAATTCAAACTAATTTCTCTTTCTTTTTTATTTTGGAAGGAATTTGAAGGGAATATTGGAGGAACTTGATGGGACAACCAATTGAAGGGGGGTTCGGCCACCTCACCCATGGAACTACACATTTGTCTTCAAGGGGAACACCATGGGAAGTGTTGTCATGCAACATTGGGAGTAGGATAGCCTTGGAGACCGAACCAAGACCCTCATAAAAGAAGTGATCCTTGTGTCCTTCCAATGCTAAACCCCAGCCGTTCACCATTAAGCCATACCACCAATCCACACCCTTCAATTACCTATCATCTTCCTATATAAAAGACCCCCACTTTACACCTCTTCATATTCTAATATCTGTTCATTCCATCTATTATTCTTCTTTCTTCCAAATTCTTCCAAAACTTTGCACACTACCAATTCCAACCCATGGCATCGTCGAGCTCGAAAAGAAGAAAAGGAAAGGAGCCTATGGAGCAGCCTCCTTTTGATGAGAAGAAATTTAGAACCTTTTACCATGCATTAAAATTCGAGTGGATAGCTGAGAAAGAAATCATATACGAGTTAGGCTTCCAAGTCACAAAAACTGAGTGCTCTAAAATCACAAAGAAGGTGGAAAAGAGAAGATGGGAGCTCCTCACTGATCCGGTCACAAGAGTAAACGCAACTCTTGTAAGAGAGTTCTATGCAAACGCGGTCAGATATGATAAGGCAGATGAATCCTATACAAGCTTTGTAAGAGGGATGATAGTGGATTTTAGTCCCATGAACATCATGAGGGTGCTAAAGCTACGAATCATACCATTCGGGAAGAGTTTGGCATAAACACTCAGGCAAAGTTAACTTATGTAACTGGGCATATGCATAACTTGCACCTTGCCATCCCAAGTTATGATGCAGTCCACAATGACTTAACAGAACAAGAGGAGGGAAAGGTGAAACAACAAAAGGAAGAACTAAAGAAGAAGATGGAGGATGCTGGTTTCTGGAAAAAGCTGATCGAAAAGCGCAAAAGAAATGGGGAACTGATGAGCGGATAATTTATACGCTTTTTGGCATTGTTTTTAGGTAGTTTTTAGTAAGTTTAAGCTACTTTTAGGGATGTTTTCATTAGTTTTTATGTTAAATTCACATTTCTAGACTTTACTATGAGTTTGTGTATTTTTCTGTGATTTCAGGTAATTTCTGGCTGAAATTGAGGGACTTGAGCAAAACTCTGAAAAAGGCTGACAATTGGACTGCTGATGCTGTTGGAATCTGACCTCCCTGCACTTGAAATAGATTTTCTGGAGCTACAGAACTTTAAATGGCGCGCTCTCACCGGCGTTGGAAAGTAGACATCTAGAGCTTTCCAGCAATATATAATAGTTCATACTTTATTCGGAATTTGACGACGTAACTTGGCGTTGAACGCCAAGTACATGCTGCTGTCTGGAGTTAAACGCCAGAAACACGTCATGATCCAGAGTTGAACGCCCAAAACACATTATAACTTGGCGTTCAACTCCAAGAAAAGTCTCAGCTCGTGGATAGATCAAGCTCAGCCCAAGCATACACCAAGTGGGCCCCGGAAGTGGATTTAAGCATCAATTACTTACTCATGTAAACCCTAGTAGCTAGTCTAGTATAAATAGGATAAGTTACTACTGTATTAGACATCTTTTGATAGTTTAATCTTTTGACTTTGTAGTCTTTGATCATTGGGTCTCTTGATCACTCAGGGGGCTGGCCATTCGGCCATGCCTGAACCTTTCACTTATGTATTTTCAACAGTAGAGTTTCTGTACACCATAGATTAAGGGTGTGGAGCTCTGCTGTACCTCAAGTTTCAATACAATTACTATTACTTTCTATTCAATTCTCTTCTATCCTTATTCCAAGATATACGTTATACTTAACTTTGATGAATGTGATGATCTGTGACACTCATCATCATTCTCACCTATGAACGCGCGTGATTGATAACCACTTCCGTTCTACTTTAGGCAGGGCGCATATCTCTTAGATTCCCCAACAGAATCTTCGTGGTATAAGCTAGATAGATGGCGGCATTCATGAGGATCCGGAAAGTCTAAACCTTGTCTATGGTATTCCGTGTAGGATTCTGGGATTGAATGACTGTGACGAGCTTCAAACTCCTGAAGGCTGGGCGTGATGACAAAAGCAAAAGAATCAAGGGATTCTATTCCAACCTGATTGAGAACCGACAGATGATTAGCCGTGCTGTGACAGAGCATAGGAACGTTTTCACTGAGAGGATGGGATGTAGCCATTGACAACGGTGATGCCCTACATACAGCTTGCCATGGAAAGGAGTAAGAAGGATTGGATGAATGTAATAAAAAAAGTAGAGATACGAGAGGAGCACAACATCTCCATACGCCTATCTGAAATTCCCACTATTGATTTACATAAGTATTTCTATCCCTTTTATTTTCTATTTATTATTAATTTTCGAACTCATCATAAACCAATTTAATCTGCCTAACCGAGATTCACAAGGTGACCATAGCTTGCTTCATACCAACAATCTCTGTGGGATCGACCCTTACTCACGTAAGGTTTATTACTTGGACGACCCAGTACACTTGCTGGCTAGTTGAATGGAGTTATGGAAAGAAAAAGCTTCTCTAACAGTACCTGGAACTCTTGTATCACAATTTCGTCCACCAGGAACCGAGCAATCAAGAAGGATCCCAAGACAAAGGAAACAAAGGGACTTGAGCATTCTGATAAGTAAAAGGTGGTGGAGCTCCCTCTTCATTTATCTTTTTCAAGCTTTAAATAAGGAAACTCATGTATGAAATAGAACATGCTTCCATAGTAGCTTAGGAATTTTCAATTCTGCCTTTAAATGTTCATTGCTTAAGTCTAAAGTGTTTGGTCTAGGCCCTTAGTTTTCACTGTCATCTTGCTTATATGTATGCTTGTCCTTCTAAGTCAATTAAAAAGAAAATGTTATGAAAAATAAGAGTGGAGTTATCTTGTGAAGTAAATTCTTAAGTTTGTGGTATGGTCATTGATCAGCTAAGTTGGTTCACCCACATGGTATATAGGCAACTATATGCTCTAAACCACATGCTTGGAACACATCCTATGAGACTAACCAAAAAAAATAAAATAAGATCTTAATAAGAAAAGAGAAAGAGCAATAAGAGTTGAAAAGGAAAGAAAAACAATAAAATAAGGCTAGGCACCAATGGTTGAATATTGAGGCATGTGTCTGTGGTATTCCAGTGCAAGGGATATGCTTGGATGAATAAGCTCTTAGGGGTGCCTTGTCACTTGATAACTTGGGTTAACTAATCCGGGATTATCAGCTGAAAGTCTACTATCAAGAGTAACCTTTGCTACAGAGCACTTAGTAACCCAAAGGGGTGCTGGATACCAAGGTCTCAAGGAAGAAAAACAACAAACCATGTGCCTGTGGTGTGTATGTGTGGGGGAAAGAGACTTGAGGGAGTAAGTCCTTAGGGGTGTCTTAACACCTAGCACCTTGAACCAACAGGTTTGGGAGTGTTGGCTGAAAGCTTATCATAAAGAGTCGCCCTCTTATAGAGCACTTAGCTTAAGAAGAATGCAATAAACCCTAGAAAAGAAGGGAGGATCAATAATAAGAATTCTCAAGGGATGCAATCAAGCAAGTGTTCAAAGGCATGATAAAGGCCTGAAAACAGTGAAGGAATGAACCTAAGTTGCTATGCATGAAACCCCGTAAACCAGGAATTTGACTTCTATATCAATGAATTGGTTATCTTGTTTTTTCATTCATCTTTCCTGTGTTTCAGTACTTGCTTAGGGACAAGCAATCTTTAAGTTTGGTGTTGTGATGCCAGGGCATCTTGGCCAGTTTCACTGACCTTTTTTTTACTGTTTTAGAGTAGTTTCATGCATTTTCTTAGTAAATAAGCAAGTTTTGGATGAAAATACACTTACATCTTGATTCAAGCAATTATTGTGAACTTTACATGATTTCATGAGGATTAGGCAGGAATTGTATGGTATAATTGATGATGCATAATCTCAAGACTTGGAACAGAGCTTTGATGCACCTTAATTGCTGGATTTCAGGACAAAGGAAGCAAGAAGAAGCCACGTTAGCAGCCACGTTAATCTAATTAACGTGACCACTAACATGGAATGGGAACAAGCTTGTAGCGTTAATGGAAAAAGTGATCACCAATAACGCCCTCGAAGCCATCATAGCCCACGTTAGTTGCCACGTTAACTACAATAACGTGGTAGCTAACGTAGAGGAAGAAGAAGAGCTCCAACGTTAGTGGTAAAAGTGATTGCCACTAACGTTCCACAAAGGCACAATGAAGCCACGTTAAGAGTCACGTTAATCCAATTAACGTGAACTCTAACGTGGGATGAAGAACCAATCACCAACGTTAGTGACACTCACCTTTGTCACTAACGTTGGACCAACCCAAGAATGCCCACGTTAGAGGTCACGTTAAGACCACTAACGTGAGAGATAACGTGGAGCTAAGCATGATAAGCCAACGTTAGTGACACTCACCTTTGTCACTAACGTTGGAGATCACAATCACTACCACGTTAATGGCCATGTTAATCTAATTAACATAAACTCTAACGTGGGAAGTTGGAGCGTTAGTGACAAAGGTAAGTGTCACTAACGCATTCGAAGCTTAGTGATGAGCGGATAATTTATATGCTTTTTGACATTGTTTTTAGTATGTTTTTAGTATGTTTTAGTTAGTTTTTAGTATATTTTTATTAGTTTTTAGTTAAAATTCACTTTTCTGGACTTTACTATGAGTTTGTGTATTTTTCTGTGATTTCAGATATTTTCTGGCTGAAATTGAGGGATTGAGCAAAAATCTGATTCAGAGACTAAAAAGGACTGCAGATGCTGTTGGATTCTAACCTCCCTGCACTCGAAGTGAATTTTCTGGAGCTACAGAAGCCCAATTGGTGCGCTCTTAACGGCGTTGGAAAGTAGACATCCTGGGCTTTCCAGCAATATATAATAGTCCATACTTTGCCCGAGATTTGATGGCCCAAACCGGCGTTCCAAATCAGCTCAAGAATGCCAGGCGTTAAACGCCGGAACTGGCACAAGAATGGGAGTTAAACGCCCAAACTGGCACAAAAGCTGGCGTTTAACTCCAAGAGAAGTCTCTACACGAAAATGCTTCAATGCTCAGCCCAAGCACACACCAAGTGGGCCCGGAAGTGGATTTTTATGTCATTTACTCATCTTTGTAAACCCTAGGCTACTAGTTCTCTACAAATAGGACCTTTTGCTATTGTATTTTCATCTTGGTAGCTATCTTTAGTCTTATGCTATCTTAGATCTTTTGGAGGCTGGCCTCACGGCCATGCCTAGACCTTGTTCTTATGTATTTTCAACGGTGGAGTTTCTACACACCATAGATTAAGGTGTGGAGCTCTGCTGTACCTCGAGTATTAATGCAATTACAATTGTTCTTCTATTCAATTCAGCCTATTCTTGTTCTAAGATGTTCATTTGCACCCAAGAACATGATGAATATGATGATTATGTGACACTCATTATTATTCTCACTTATGAACGAGTGCCTGACAACCACTTCTGTTCTACAAGCAAACAAGGCTTGAATGTTTATCTCTTGGATCCCTTAATTGGAATCTTCGTAGTATAAGCTAGAATTGATGGTGGCATTCAAGAGAATTCGGAAGGTCTAAACCTTGTCTGTGGTATTCTGAGTAGGATTCAATGATTGAATGACTGTGACGAGCTTCAAACTCGCGATTGTGGGGCGTTAGTGACAGACGCGAAAGAATCACTGGATTCTATTCCGACATGATCGAGAACCGACAGCTGAATAGCCGTGCCGTGATAGAGTGCGTTGAACATTTTCACTGAGAGGATGGGAGGTAGCCACTGACAACGGTAAAACCCTACATACAGCTTGCCATGGAAAGGAGTAAGAAGGATTGGATGAATACAGTAGGAAAGCAGAGAGACGGAAGGGATCAAGCATCTTCATACGCTTATCTGAAATTCCCACCAATGAATTACATAAGTATCTCTATCTTTATCTTTATGTTTTATTCATCATTCATAACCATTTGAGTTTGCCTGACTAAGATTTACAAGGTGACCATAGCTTGCTTCATACCAACAATCTCTATGGGATCGACCCTTACTCGCGTAAGGTTTATTACTTGGACGACCCAGTACACTTGCTGGTTAGTTGTGCGAAGTTGTGTTTTTGCCATGGTATTGAACACCAAGATTTTGGATTCATCACCGGGGATTATTTGAGTTGTGAAAAGAAGAGATCACAATTTCGTGCACCAAGTTTTTGGCGCCGTTGCCGGGGATTGTTGAGTTTGGACAACTGACGGTTCATCTTGTTGCTTAGATTAGGTATTTTTCTTCATAGTTCTTAAGAATGAATTCTAGTGTTTCAAGGTGATGTTCTTATCATCACCAAAGCTGATTGATTCTCATCAATTTAGCTCTTGAATGTAATGTCCTGCTGAAGCTTGACTAGCCATGTCTAATTTCTTTAGACTGAAGCTTTAGACTAACATTGCATGATTCCTGGAATTCTCATTAAGAATTTTGATATCTTTATGTTCTTTTCCACTTAATTTTCGAAAAAGCACAAAAAAAAATTACAAAATCATAAAAACCAAAAATATTTTATGTTTCTTGTTGAGTCTAGAGTCTCATGTTAAGTTTGGTGTCAATTGCAAGTTTCTGTTCTTCTTGCATTCATTCATGTGTCTTAAGTGATCTTCAAGATGTTCTTGATGATTTCATTACTCTGATCTATAGATTCTCTTGACTTGAGTGTTTTGTGTTTCTCATATGCATTCTCATTTTGTTGTGTCAATGGTATACAAACTGCTAAGTTTGGTGTCTTGCATACATTGTTATTTGATTTTAGTTACATGTTGATTATTAAAAATCCAAAAATATTTTTAATTTGTGTCTTTTCAAGTCAATAATACAGAAGATTGAAGATTCAGAACATTCAGCAGAGGAATTGCACATAAAAAGTTGGGCATTCAAAACGCCCAGTAAGGAAGGCAAACTGGCGTTTAAACGCCAGCCAGGGTGCCTGGCTTGGCGTTTAACGCCCAAAAGGGTAGTGGTTTGGGCGTTAAACGCCAGAATGTGCACCATTCTGGGCGTTTAACGCCAGGATGGCACGAGAAGGAAGATTTTGTTTTCAAATCAAATTTTTTTTAGTTTTCAAAATCTTTTCAAAATCAAATCTTTTTCAAATCAAATCTTTTCAATCAAATCTTTTTCAAAATCAATTTCTTTCTATTTTCAAAAATACTTGCTATCAATTAATGATTTGATTCAACATTTCAAGTATGTTGCCTTTTCTGTTGAGAAAGGTTTAATGTTTGAATCATATCTTTTCTTGTTAGCCAAGTCATTATTTTTAAAATCAAATCTTTTTAAAATGTTTTTCAAATCATATCTTCTCAGTCACATCTTTTTAAAACCAATCATATCTTCTTAACCACATCTTTTTCAAAATAGTTTTCAATCAAATCTTTTTGATTTCTAATTTCAAAATCTTTTTCAAAAATCACTTTACTTCTTTCTCAATCTTGGTTTTCGAAAATCAATTAATGTTTTTCAAAATGTTTTTTTTAAATCTTTTTAAACTATTTTCGAAAATTTCTTCCCCTCTTCTCACATCCTTCTATTTATGGACTAACACTATTCCTTAATGCACAATTCGAACTCCATCTTTCTTGATAAGTTCGAATTTTCTAACTCTTCCTTCTATTTTTCTTTTCCTCTGACACCTCAAGGAATCTCTATACTGTGACATAGAGAATTCCATAATTTCTTGTTCTCTTCTCTTGCATATGAGCAGGAGCAAAGACAAAAGCATTCTTGTTGAGGCTGATCCTGAACCTGAAAGGACCTTGAAGCGAAAGCTAAGAGAAGCTAAGGCACAATTCTCTGTAGAGGACCTAACAGAAATCTTCAAAGAAGAAGAACCCATAGCAGCCGAAAACAACAACAATGCCAACAATGCAAGGAAGGGGCTGGGTGACTTTACTGCACCTACTCCCGACTTCTATGGGAGAAGCATCTCTATCCCTGCCATTGGAGCAAACAATTTTGAGCTTAAGCCTCAATTAGTTTCTCTAATACAACAGAATTGCAAGTTTCATGGACTTCCATTGGAAGATCCTCATCAGTTTTTAGCTGAATTCTCGCAAATCTGTGACACTGTCAAGACTAATGGGGTTGACCCTGAGGTCTACAGACTTATGCTATTCCCTTTTGCTGTAAGAGACAGAGCTAGGATATGGTTGGACTCACAACCTAAAGAAAGCCTGAACTCTTGGGAAAAGCTAGTCAATGCCTTCTTGGCAAAGTTCTTTCCACCTCAAAAATTGAGTAAGCTTAGAGTGGAAGTCCAAACCTTCAGACAGAAGGAAGGAGAATCTCTCTATGAAGCTTGGGAAAGATACAAACAATTAATCAGAAAGTGTACCTCTGATATGCTTTCTGAATGGAGCATCATATGTATTTTCTATGATGGTCAGTCTGAACTGTCCAAGATGTCTTTGGATAGCTCTGCTGGATGATCTCTTCATCTGAAGAAGACGCCTACAGAAGCTCAAGAACTAATTGAAATGGTTGCAAATAACCAATTCATGTATACTTCTGAATGGAATTCTGTGAACAATGGGACTAATCAGAAGAAAGGAGTTTTTGAGATTGATACTCTGAATGCCATATTGGCTCAGAACAAGATATTGACTCAGCAAGTCAATTTGATTTCTCAAAGTCTGTCTGGAATGCAAAATGCACCAGGCAGCACTAAGGAAGCTTCATCTGAAGAAGAAGCTTATGATCCTGAGAACCCTTCAATGGAAGAGGTGAATTACATGGGCGAACCCTATGGAAACACCTATAATCCTTCATGGAGAAATCATCCAAATCTCTCATGGAAGGATCAACAGAGACCTCAACAAGGTTTCAACAACAATAATGGTGGAAGAAACAGGTTTAGCAATGGCAAGCCTTTTCCATCATCTTCTCAGCAACAGACAGAGAGTTCTAAGCAGAACACCTCTGACTTAGCAACCATGGTCTCTGATCTAATCAAAACCACTCAAAGTTTCATGACTGAAACAAGGTCCTCCATTAGAAACTTGGAGGCACAAGTGGGTCAGCTGAGCAAGAAAATTACTGAACTCCCTCCTAGTACTCTTCCAAGCAATACAGAAGAAAATCCAAAAGGAGAGTGCAAAGCCATCAACATGGCCAAATTTGGAGAGGAGGAAGAGGCAGTGAACGCCACTGAGGAAGACCTCAATGGACGTCCACTGGCCTCCAATGAGTTCCTTAATGAGGAACCATGGGAATCTGAGGCTCCTACTGAGACCATAGAAATCCCATTGGATTTACTTCTGCCATTCATGAGCTCTGATGAGTATTCTTCCTCTGAAGAAGATGAATATGTCACTGAAGAGCAAGTTGCTAAATACATTGGAGCAATCATGAAGCTAAATGACAAGTTATTTGGTAATGAGACTTGGGAGGATGAACCCCCTTTGCTCACCAAAGAACTGGATGACTTGTCTAGGAAGAAACTGCCTCAAAAGAGACAAGATCCTGGGAAGTTCTCAATACCTTGTGCCATAGGCACCATGACCTTCAAGAAGGCCTTGTGTGACCTAGGGTCAAGTGTAAACCTCATACCTCTCTCTGTAATAGAGAAGCTAGGGATCTTTGAGGTGCAAGCTGCAAAAATCTCACTAGAGATGGCAGACAATTCAAGAAAACAAGCTTATAGACTTGTAGAGGATGTTCTGGTGAAAGTTGAAGACCATTACATCCCTGCTGATTTCATAGTCCTAGAGACTGGGAAGTGCATGGATGAATCCATCATCCTTGGCAGACCCTTCCTAGCCACAGCAAAGGCTGTGATTGATGTGGACAGAGGAGAATTGATCATTCAAGTGAATGAAGAATCCTTTGTGTTTAAGGCTCAAGGATATCCCTCTGTCACCATGGAGAGGAAGCATGAAGAGCTTCTCTCAAAACAAAGTCAAACAGAGCCCCCACAGTCAAACTCTAAGTTTGGTGTTGGGAGGCCACAACCAAATTCTAAGTTTGGTGTTGAACCCCTGGTGCGCGAAATTGTGAACAATACTTTTTCACAACTTTCATAATCCCCGGTCATGAACCCCAAAAACTTGGTGTTTAATACCATGGCATTACACAACTTCGCACAACTAACCAGCAAGTGCACTGGGTCGTCCAAGTAATAAACCTTACGTGAGTAAGGGTCGATCCCACGGAGATTGTTAGTATTGAAGCAAGCTATGGTCATCTTGTAAAACTTAGTCAGGCAAACTCAAATGGTAATGGTGATGAACGAAAATAACATAAAGGTAAAGATAGAGATACTTATGTAATTCATTGGTAGGAACTTCAGATAAGCGTATGAAGATGCCTTCCCTTCCGTCTCTCTGCTTTCCTACTGCCTTCATCCAATCCTTCTTACTCCTTTCCATGGCAAGCTTAAGCAAGGGTTTCACTGTTGTCAGTGGCTACCTCCCATCCTCTCAGTGAAAGCGATTGCATATGCTCTGTCACAGCATAGCGGAATTCATCTGTCGGTTCTCAATCAGGCCGGAATAGAATCCAGTGATTCTTTTGCGTCTGTCACTAACGCCCCGCCTTCAGGAGTTTGAAGCACGTCACAGTCATTCAGTCATTGAATCCTACTCAGAATACCACAGACAAGGTTAGACCTTCCGGATTCTCTTGAATGCCGCCATCAGTTCTCGCCTATACCACGAAGACTCTGATCTCACGGAATGGTTGGCTCATTTGTCAGGCGAGCACTCGGTTGTCAGGCGATCAACCATGCATCGTGCAATCAGGAATCCAAGAGACATTCACTATGGCCTTAGTTGCTTGTAGAACAAGAGTGGTTGTCAGTCACTTTGTTCATGGGTGAGAATGATGATGAGTGTCACAGATCATCACATTCATCAAGTTAAAGAACAAGTGATATCTTAGAACAAGAACAAGCGGAATTGAATAGAAGAACAATAGTAATTGCATTAATACTCGAGGTACAGCAGAGCTCCACACCTTAATCTATGGTGTGTAGAAGCTCCACCGTTGAAAATACATAAGCATAAGGTCTAGGCATGGCCGAATGGCCAGCCTCCCAATGATCTAAGATAGCATAAAAATGAAGATAGCTACCAAAGTCTTCTAATACAATAGCAAAAGGTCCTACTTATAAGAACTAGTAGCCTAAGGTGTACAGAAATGAGTAAATGACATAAAAATCCACTTCCGGGCCCACTTGGTGTGTGCTTGGGCTGAGCATTGAAGCATTTTTCGTGCAGAGACTCTTCTTGGAGTTAAACGCCAGCTTTCATGCCAGTTTGGGCGTTTAACTCCCATTTGGGTGCCAGTTCCAGCGTTTAACGCTGGGATTTCTTGAGGTGACTTTGAACGCCAGTTTGGGCCATCAAATCTTGGGCAAAGTATGGACTATCATATATTGCTGGAAAGCCCAGGATGTCTACTTTCCAACGCCGTTGAGAGCGCGCCAATTGGGCTTCTGTAGCTCCAGAAAATCCACTTCGAGTGCAGGGAGGTCAGAATCCAACAGCATCTGCAGTCCTTTTTGGCCTCTGAATCAGATTTTTGCTCAGGTCCCTCAATTTCAGCCAGAAAATACCTGAAATCACAGAAAAACACACAAACTCATAGTAAAGTCCAGAAAAGTGAATTTTAACTAAAAACTAATAAAAAATATACTAAAAACTAACTAGATCATATCAAAAACATACTAAAAACAATGCCAAAAAGTATACAAATTATCCGCTCATCAACCCCCACATTCAAACTCTAAGTTTGGTGTTAGGAGGTTCCAACATGGCTCTGAGCATCTGTGAGGCTCCATGAGAGCCCTCTGTCAAGCTACTGACATTAAAGAAGCGCTTGTTGGGAGGCAACCCAATCTTATTATATTTATCTATTCTCTTTTGTTATTTTATGTTTTCTGTAGGTTGATGATCATGAGAAGTCACAAAATCAATTGAAAAAGCAAAAATATAAAGAAAAATAGAAAGAAAAACAGCACACCCTGGAGGAGAAATTGCTGGCCTTTGAATGCCAGTAAGGCTAGCAGATGGGCGTTTAACGCCCAGTCTGGCACCATTTTGGGCGTTTAACGCCAGAAAGGGGCACCAGACTGGTGTTAAACGCCAGGAAAGGGCAAGAAGTTGGCGTTAAACGCCAGAAATGGGCACCAGCCCGGCGTTTAACGCCAGAATTGGCACAGGGAGCAATTTCTCTCGCCACTTGGTGCAAGGATGACTTTTCCTTGACACCTCAGGATCTGTGGACCCCACAGGATCCCCACCTCAACACCCATTCACCAATCACCTCAACACCTCTTCCCCAAAAACCCTTCACCTATCAAATCCCATCTTTCTCTTCACCACTCACATTCATCCTTCATAAAACCCCACCTACCTCACCATTCAAATTCAAACCACTTTCCCACCCAAACCCACACTCCCATAGCCGAACCCTACCCCTCTCTTCACCCCTATATAAACCCCTCTTCACTCCTTTATTTTCACACAACCTAAACACCCCTTCTCCCCCTTTGGCCGAACAACATAGCCATTTCCATCTCCTTCACTTCTTCTTCTTCTACTCTCTTCTTTTCTCTTTTGCTCGAGGACGAGCAAACCTTTTAAGTTTGGTGTGGTAAAAGCATCGCTTTTTGTTTTTCCATAACCATTTATGGCATCCAAGGCCGGAGAAACCTCTAGAAAGAGGAAAGGAAAGGCAAAAGCTTCCACCTCCGAGTCATGGGAGATGGAGAGATTCATCTCAAGGGTGCATCAAGACCACTTCTATGAAGTTGTGGCCTTGAAGAAGGTGATCCCCAAGGTCCCTTTCAAACTCAAAAAGAGTGAATATCCGGAGATCTGACATGAGATCCGAAGAAGAGGTTGGGAAGTTCTTACCAACCCCATTCAACAAGTCGGAATCTTAATGGTTCAAGAGTTCTATGCCAATGCATGGATCACCAAGAACCATGATCAAAGTGTGAACCCGGACCCAAAGAATTGGCTTACTATGGTTCAGGAGAAATTCTTGGATTTTAGTCCGGAAAATGTATGGTTGGCATTCAACTTGCCCATGATGCAAGGAGATGAACATCCTTACACTAGAAGGGTCAACTTTGATCAAAGGTTGAACCAAGTCCTCACAGTCATTTGTGAAGAGGGCGCCCAATGGAAGAGAGATTCAAGAGAAAAGCCGGTTCAATTGAGAAGGTATGACCTCAAGCCTGTGGCTAGGGGATGGTTGGAGTTTATCCAACGCTCAATCATTCCCACTAGCAACCGGTCCGAAGTTACTATAGACCAGGCTATCATGATTCATAGCATCATGATTGGAGAAGAAATAGAAGTTCATGAGGTTATATCCCAAGAACTTTATAAGGTGGCGGACAAGTCCTCTACCTTGGCAAGGTTAGCCTTTCCTCATCTCATTTGTCACCTCTGTTATTCAGTTGGAGTTGACATAGAGGGAGACATCCCCATTGATGAGGACAAGCCCATTACTAAGAAGAGGATGGAGCAAACAAGAGACCCTTCTCATCATAAAATCCCTGAGATGCCTCAAGAGATGCACTTTCCTCCACAAAACTATTGGGAGCAACTGAACACCTCCCTAGGAGAATTGAGTTCCAACATGGGACAACTAAGGGTGGAGCACCAGGAACATTCCATCCTCCTCCATGAAATTAGAGAAGATCAAAGAATCATAAGGGAGGAGCAACAAAGACAAGGAAGAGACATTGAGGAGCTCAAGCACTCCATAAGATCTTCAAGAGGAAGAACAAGCCGCCATCACTAAGGTGGACCCCTTCTTTAATTTCCTTGTTCTGTATTTTCTGTTTTTCAAAAATTATGCTTATGTTTATCTATGTTTGTGTCTTGTGATCATTAGTGTCTTAGTGTCTATGCCTTAAAGCTATGAATGTCCTACGAATCCATCACCTTTCTTGAATGAAAAATGTTCTTAATTGAAAAAGAGAAGAATTGCATGAATTTTGAATTTTATAACAGATTAATTATTTTGATGTGGTGGCAATACTTTTGTTCTTTGAATGTATGCTTAAACAGTGCATATGTCTTTTGAATTTGTGGTTCATGAATGTTGGCTCTTGAAAGAATGATGAAAAAGGAGACATGTTACTGAGGATCTGAAAAATCATAAAAATGATTCTTGAAGCAAGAAAAAGCAGTGAATTAAAAAAAAAAAAAGAGAAGGAGAAAAATAGAAAAAAAAGAAAAAAACGAAAAAAAAAAGAGAAGAAAGAAATAAAGTTGTGATCCAAGGCAAAAAGAGTGTGCTTAAGAACCCTGGACACCTCTAATTGGGGACTCTAGCAAAGCTGAGTCACAATCTGAAAAGGTTCACCCAATTATGTATCTGTGGCATGTATGTATCCGGTGGTAATACTGGAAGACAGAGTGCTTTAGGCCACGGCCAAGACTCAATAAGTAGCTGTGTTCAAGAATCATCATACTTAACTAGGAGAATCAATGACACTATCTGGATTCTGAGTTCCTAAAAGAAGCCAATCATTCTGAATTTCAAAGGATACAGTGAGATGCCAAAACTGTTCAGAGGCAAAAAGCTAAAAGCCCCGCTCATCTAATTAATACTGATCTTCATAGATGTTTTTGGAATTCATTGTATATTCTCTTCTTTTTATCTTATTTGATTCTCAGTTGCTTGAGGACAAGCAACAATTTAAGTTTGGTGTTGTGATGAGCGGATAATTTATACGCTTTTTGGCATTGTTTTTAGTATGTTTTTAGTATGTTTTAATTAGTTTTTAGTATATTTTTATTAGTTTTTAGTTAAAATTCACTTTTCTGGACTTTACTATGAGTTTGTGTGTTTTTCTGTGATTTCAGGTATTTTCTGGCTGAAATTGAGGGACTTGAGCAAAAATCTGATTTAGAGACTAAAAAGGACTGCAGATGCTGTTGGATTCTGACCTCCCTGCACTCAAAGTGGATTTTCTGGAGCTACAGAAGCCCAATTGGAGCGCTCTTAACGGAGTTGGAACGTAGACATCCTGGGCTTTCCAGAAATATATAATAATCCATACTTTGCCCGAGATTTGATGGCCCAAACCGGCGTTCCAAATCAGCTCAAGAATGCCCGGCGTTAAACGCCGGAACTGGCACAAGAATGGAAGTTAAACGCCCAAACTGGCACAAAAGCTGGCGTTTAACTCCAAGAGAAGTCTCTACACGAAAATGCTTCAATGCTCAGACCAAGCACACACCAAGTGGGCCCGGAAGTGGATTTTTATGTCATTTACTCATCTTTGTAAACCCTAGGCTACTAGTTCTCTACAAATAGGACCTTTTGCTATTGTATTTTCATCTTGGTAGCTATCTTTAGTCTTATGCTATCTTAGATATTTGGGAGGCTGGCCTCACGGCCATGCCTAGACCTTGTTCTTATGTATTTTCAACGGTGGAGTTTCTACACACCATAGATTAAGGTGTGGAGCTCTACTGTACCTCGAGTATTAATGCAATTACTATTGTTCTTCTATTCAATTCAGCCTATTCTTGTTCTAAAATATTCATTTGCACCCAAGAACATGATGAATGTGATGATTATGTGTCACTCATCATCATTCTCACTTATGAACAAGTGCCTGACAACCACTTCTGTTCTACAAGCAAACAAGGCTTGAATGTTTATCTCTTGGATCCCTTAATTGGAATCTTCGTGGTATAAGCTAGAATTGATGGTGACATTCAAGAGAATTCGGAAGGTCTAAACCTTGTCTGTGGTATTCTGAGTAGGATTCAATGATTGAATGACTGTGACGAGCTTCAAACTCGCGATTGTGGGGTGTTAGTGACAGACGCAAAAGAATCACTGGATTCTATTCCGACATGATCGAGAACCGACAGCTGAATAGCCGTGCCGTGACAGGGTGCGTTGAACATTTTCACTGAGAGGATGGGAGGTAGCCACTGACAACGATGAAACCCTACATACAGCTTGCCATGGAAAGGAGTAAGAAGGATTGGATGAAGACAGTAGGAAAGCAGAGAGACGGAAGGGATCAAGCATCTTCATACGCTTATCTGAAATTCCCACCAATGAATTACATAAGTATCTCTATCTTTATCTTTATGTTTTATTCATCATTCATAACCATTTGAGTTTGCCTGACTAAGATTTACAAGGTGACCATAGCTTGCTTCATACCAACAATCTCTGTGGGATCGACCCTTACTTGCGTAAGGTTTATTACTTGTACGACCCAGTACACTTGCTGGTTAGTTGTGCGAAGTTGTGTTTATGCCATGGTATTGAACACCAAGTTTTTAGATTCATCACCGAGGATTATTTGAGTTGTGAAAAGAAGAGATCACAATTTCGTACACCACTTAGGCATGCCCATGTTAGGAGTCACGTTAGTTATACTAACGTGAACTCTAACGTAGGGAAAGGGGGCACAATGCAACGTTATTGGAAAAGGTGATTCCCAATAATGTTTGCGAAGGACCAAGAGGCAACGTTAGTGGTCACGTTAGTGCCACTAACGTTGAAGTTAACGTTGATCATTTTTGGTTGGAACGTTAGTGGAAAAGGTGATTGTCACTAACGTTCTCGAACCCACATCCTCACTTAACATTAACGCCACTAACGTCCTAATTAACGCCCATGCCTAACTCGCAATTTTCTGCAAACAAAGCTGAGCCCACTGAAGATTGTAACTGCTTTAACTCAAGATCAAATGCCCATATCCAAGACTTGAAGAACTCACTAGAAGATCAAGAAGAGTTGTATATATAGGAGTAGTTTTGAACTATAGAGGAGCTTATCAATTTTGGAGAACTACACTCTGTATATTTACTTTCTACATTTTCTAGTTTTGTGAGGAATGTACTCTTTCCTACCATTTTCCATTTTCAGAGCTATGAACAACTAAACCCCTTTCATTGGGTTAGGCAGCTCTGTTGTAATTTGATGGATCAATTATAGTTTTCATTCTTCTTCCTCTTTCTTTTCTCTTGATTTACTAGAAAGCTTTCGATCTTAATCTAATTGGTTAGTTGTCTTGGAAAAGAAACTCTCCATAATTGGATCTCCTCTGAGCCTTGGAAAAAGGATGAGGAGATCATGCTAGAAATGCTTTCTCATGTTGGACCGAATTGGGGTTTGGGCGGATATAGTAACATGTAATCCTCCCAACACTTTGATTTGGAAATACATGTGGTATAATCAGTAACCATACTTCATCTATTCCCATGAGCAATTAAATCAAGGAATTGGGCAATTGTTCAAGCTTAGAGAGATTAGATTGCCAAGGAATTGAGATCCAATCACTTAAGATTGCCAAGGAGATCAATGAATTCATTGATTTAGGAAATGATGAGAATGAACTTGATCCGGAAAATGCAATATCTCCTAAGCCCAATGAATCCCCCATCTCTGATCTAACCCATTCTCTTTACTTTTTGCCATTTATTTCCATGTTCATCTCCCCAAATCCCCATTTAAGATTTTGCATTTTTATTTTCTGCAATTTACTTTCCCGCCATTTAATTTCCTGCAAATCTCAACTACATTTCTGTTTAGCTCAACTAGCACACTCTTCTAACTAAAGTTGCTTGACCAATCAATCCCTGTGGGATTCAACCTCACTCTACTATGAGTTTTTACTTGACGACAATTCGGTATACTTGCCGAAAGGAAATTTGTTGAGAGACGAGTTTTCGTGCATCAATTACTTGTTGGCTTGGAACTATACTTACAACGCCAATCTTATTTTGAGATAAAATTCCTAGCCGACGGTTTTGCTCATTATCAAATTTGGCGTCGTTGCTGGGGAGTTGCAATGGTGTATGTATTTGGCTATTGTGCACATGTGAATATTGTAAATAGCTTGTTTTTGGTTGATTGTACATATGTTGTTTGCTCAATTTTTTTTGGCTTTTGTAAATATGTTGATATGTGAATATCTTGCTTTTTGTTTGCTATTGTAAATGTGAACATGTTTCTCTTGTTTGCATTTTGTTTTTCTTGTTGGGAGCTCATGGCTTGCTGGACACTCCACTAAACCTTGGTACAATCATTGGAGAATATGGAGACCCAAGCATTGTTAGAGCTTCTCAATAAAGTCCAACTTAAGGACTCTAAATAGAAGTACTTAGTGGGAGATACCCCACCATGGTAACACCTTTCTAACCCTCTCTTTGTACATAGTTTCAATTCATTGCATTATGTCTCTTGTAGATAGCTTAGGCTTAGTTTAAAATCAAGCTTAATTTGATTACATTTCAGCTTAGATAATGTGTTTTTGATGAATAATATGTTTTGGGGTTGAAAATGCTATTTGAATGTCATGTTTGGTGCCTTAGAGCACTAAAATTTTTTGAGAAAAATAGAGCAAGTGCGTGCGCACACACCTGTGCGTACGCACACGACCCCAATTTTTGCGTTCTGTGCGTGCGCACCCATCTGTGCATTCGCACGCCTTGTGTGTCCGCATCCCCCATCCTTTTGCCTTTTGTGCATGTGCACGGACCTGTGTGCGTACGCACAGATGGCATGATAGCTGGCAATTATGACACTTCATGTTAAAAAAAGTGTTATGTGCATGCGCACACGCTGGTGCGTACGCACACCTTCTAATCCCTTCTCTGTTTAGAGCGCTCGCACACGCTTATGCGTCCGCTCACCCTCCATTTCTTTTACTTTATGTGCGCGTGCACACTTCTTGATTCCCTCTCTGCTGATAGCATTTGCACACCTGGTGCGGACGAACACCTTTCCTTCTCCACCTAGTCTGTGTACGCACACATACCTGTGCGTACACACGCCCCTGTTTCCCCACCATTACACTTCTTTTCTCCTCTTCTCTCTACTTCTTCTCTTCTTCTCTCTTTCACCCCTCTCTTCTCTCCCTTTTACCTTATTTTCTACTTGTTTTACTTGGTTTCATTGCATCGCATTTTTGTTTTAGTAATTATATTAGTTTTAGTTTAAGTGTTTGTGATTAAATAAGTTGCAAGTGTTTGTTTGATGTGATTGGGTTGCTTCTTGATTGAATTTCATCAATGCACTTATACTTTGCCTTCAATTACTATTACCTAATTAGATTTGCCCATTTACATTTTGTGGGATATTAGGTAAAACTTTTATGAGTGCACATGAAATTTAGTGAATTGATTGAATTGCTTGTTCATCATGGTTTTTAAGTCAATATAATCACATCACGAGGTCCTTGTTTCTTATTAATGCCTTGCATTTGTTTGAGTTGACTTGACTTGATTCCTATCAAGACTTGTCACTTTTTGTAACAAACACCTTAACCATGTGATTATTTGATTTTTCCTAAGGATGAGTAAGTAATTTTCTTGTCATCAATGCATTGGTTATTGTTTGTTGTACTATTATATCAAATTTTGCTCTTTCACTTATACAACTTCAATATCCAATAATTCCTGCATTCAATTCACTCTTGTTATAGTTGCCTAAGTTTGCATGTGCTTAATTAATACTTATTCATTTCTTGCATCTTAGGCCAATTAATTGAGGAACTCATTCTTACTTTTTGGGTGTGTAGATGCCATTTTTAACCGGCCGTTGTGTGTATTCTAACCGCGTGCACACTTGGAATACACACATGGCTCATTTTTTCATCATACCACACAACTATGCAAACTTCCTCAATTAGATGCTTATTTGCTTCTTCCTTTATCTTTTTGTGCAACTTGCCCTATGATTCCTAATTATTCTTTATTTGTTCTTTTCGAGGATGAGACATAGAGGCAAGGAGCCAGAAGAGGATGAGGACACCGAGGAGGGAGATGCCTGGTGCACGAAATTGTGATCATCAATGGCGCCATCAACATGGTACGCTCAATTGAAATCTCAACTCTTTATCACAACTTCGCATAACTAACCAGCAAGTGCACTGGGTCGTCCAAGTAATAAACCTTATGCGAGTAAGGGTCGATCCCACGGAGATTTTTGGTATGAAGCAAGCTATGGTCATCTTGTAAATCTCAGTCAGGCGGATTCAAATGGTTATGGAGGATTAATGATTAAAAGATAAATAAAACATAAAATAAAGATAGAGATACTTATGTAATTCATTGGTGAGAATTTCAGATAAGTGTATGGAGATGCTTTGTCCCTTCCGTCTCTCTGCTTTCCTACTGTCTTCATCCAATCCTTCTTACTCCTTTCCATGGCAAGCTGTATGTTGGGCATCACCGTTGTCAATGGCTACAGTCCCGTCCTCACAGTGAAAATGTTCAATGCGTTCTGTCACAGCACGGCTATTCATCTGTCGGTTCTCGATCATGTCGAAATAGAATCCATTGATTCTTTTGCGTCTATCACTAACGCCCCACAATCGCGAGTTTGAAGCTCGTCACAGTCATTCAATCCCTGAATCCTACTCAGAATACCACAGACAAGGTTTAGACCTTCCGGATTCTCAAGAATGGCCGCCAATGGATTCTAGCTTATACCACGAAGATTCTGATTAAGGAATCCAAGAGATATCCACTCAATCTAAGGTAGAACGGAGGTGGTTGTCAGGCACACGTTCATAGGTGAGAATGATGATGAGTGTCACGGATCATCACATTCATCAAGTTGAGGAACAAGTGATATCTTATAATAAGAATAAGCTGAATTGAATAGAAGAACAATAGTAATTGCATTAATACTCGAGGTACAGCAGAGCTCCACACCTTAATCTATGGTGTGTAGAAACTCTACCGTTGAAAATACATAAGAACAAGGTCTAGGCATGGCCGGGAGGCCAGCCCCCATGATCTAAGAACTAGACATCCAAAGATGAAAATACAATAGCAAAAGGTCCTATTTATAGAGAACTAGTAGCTTAGGGTTTACAAAAATGAGTAAATGACGTAAAAATCCACTTCCGGGCCCACTTGGTGTGTGCTTGGGCTGAGCATTGAAGCTTTCATGCGTAGAGACTTTTTTTGGAGTTAAACGCCAGCTTTTGTGCCAGTTTGGGGGTTTAACTCCAGCTTTTGTGCCAGTTCCGGCGTTAAACACCAAAATTCTTGAGCTGACTTAAAATGCCTGTTTGGACCATCAAATCTTGGGCAAAGTATTGACTATTATATATTGCTGGAAAGCCCAGGATGTCTACTTTACAAGAAAATTGAGAGCGCGCCAATTGGGCTTCTGTAGCTCCAGTAAATTTACTTCGAGTGCAGGGAGGTCAGAATCCAACAGCATCTGCAGTCCTTTTTCAGCCTCTGGATCAGATTTTTGCTCAGGTCCCTCAATTTCAGCCAGAAAATACCTGAAATCACAGAAAAACACACAAACTCATAGTAAAGTCCAGAAAAGTGAATTTTAACTAAAAACTAATAAAAATATAATAAAAACTAACTAAAACATACTAAAAACATACTAAAAACAATGCCAAAAAGCGTATAAATTATCCGCTCATCAATGCCGAGCGTGCATAGGACTTGGCGATTTCCACACAACCCGACCCCTCGCATCCGCCAATTGAAGGTGGAGCTCTTGAGAGACATTCTCTCCGGATCGTGTTCATGCACGGAGGTCTCGTCATTTTGGGGATGTAAAATTTCTTTTCCCAAACACTTCACACTCTATTTCTTTTAGTAGGTTTCTTGTATATATTCGGAGTGTTTTTAACTGTTGCATTGCATCTTTTTCTTAGTATATATTTTATAGAAAGAAGTTGTGATCGGATGATGTGAATAGCATAGCACCTAGTTCAATTTTGTCCTAATTGTTCATGTTAATTTTTGCTTGTTGAAAATTTGGAAAAGAACTAGGAAATTTCTGATGAAAATTGCATCCATCACGACATACATACATACATATTGGAAATAAGTTTGGTAAAACAACAAAGAAGTTTCAAGAAATCTCTTTTTGGGCATTCCATTGAGTAGATTTGAAAATTATTTTTGAACTTGCTTGAAATATCTTTTTATGGAACATAGAAAAGAGCTTGAACAAATACCAAGTAAGATTTGAGCTTAAATTGTGTGGTTGCATATTTTCAATCACAAATTTTGTTCTTGTGTGTTATAAACTCCTTTTATGATTGTAATCTTAGATTTGCTTTAGTCTATATGTCCTATATTTGTTGTTTTGGATTGCATTTAGTATGATTGAGGCCATCTTTGCATAGCTCACTAACCCATATGGCCAACCCTTGCATCTATCTTTGCAAACCACTTTTTGAGCCTTTAATTCCCCTTTGGTCTCATTATAAGCACATTATTCACCCTAAGTGAAAAACCATTATGTCCATTAATTGTATCTTTGATTAGCTTGGGTTTAAGTGTGTGTATGTTAATCAAGTGTGGGGGGAATTTGTGGGAAACATGGGTAATTAGTTCTTTGGGTGTTTATTGAGAATATTTGGTAAAATGGGTAAATACTCATGCATTCATTATTTGGAAAATATGCATCTCTCTTATATGATAAAAGAAAAAATTTTGGTTTACATACTCTGTTCATAAAAAAAATAAAAAAATAAAAAAAAAGAAAGAAAAGAAAATATATGATAATAAGAATCTAAAGAAGGGATGCATATGTAGTTGAATTGATAATAGTTGAATTGAAAAGAAGCATGCATGAGTGAATGTGAGAAAAGGTAAATGGGTAGTTAGGTTGTTTTGTTATGTATTTGGGATGATATATGATTAGGTGGGATACTTGAGCTAATCAAAGATCCAATTTCTTAGCCTACTTAACCATATTAATCCTACCTTTACCCTAGCCCCATTACAACCCTCAAAAGTCCTCATGATATTTGCATTCATGCATCAAATATTAGTCGATTGTTAGATGACTTGCAAATCTTTGAGAAACATGATTAAAGGAGGATTAAGTGATTAAGCCCTAAAAACTGAGCGACTAGAGTGTAAACACATCCGGTGAGGGGTTCAATCGCTCAACTCTATGATTCCATTGCTTATCTTGTATCTTCTTGCAAGTTGTTGAACTTAATTTTGGAAACATCAAATCAAATCTTTGGACATCAATCATATTGCTATATTTGCTTTGTCTTGACCCTAAGTTTCTACTTTGGATTGATGGAGATTCTCAATAGAAACCACATTGTAGATATAGATAGATAGTATTTTGCATAGTTGCATGCTGATACACAATTATTTCGTTGTACATCTTGTGCTTAATTGAGTGGATTTTATCTACTAATCTCACACTTATTCATAGAAATCGCATGTTTTACATTTTCCTTCCTGATTTTGTGATATGATTGGAAACATGTTTCTTTGGTCTTAATTTAGCTAATTTTAAATCCTTTCTTATTACCATTCGATGCCTTGATATGTGTGTTAAGTGTTTTCAGAGATTACAGGGCAGGAATGGCTTAGAGGAGGGAAAGGAAGCATGCAAAAGTGGAAAGAATACAAGAAATTGAAGGAATTGCTAATGTTGTCGGCCCTGACCTCTTCGCACTCAATCGATCATAACTTGAGCTACAGAGGTCCAAATGAGGGGTTCTAGTTGCGTTGGAAAGTTAACGTCCGGGGCTTCAAAATGATATATAATTTGCAAGAGTGGCTGTAGAGCTAGGTGACGCGCACTGGTGGACAAAATTGTGATTGCCCTCTTTGTATTTGCATGAGATTTATTTAATGGCTCTTTGGCATATGTGATCACAACTACGTTTAACTAACCAGCAAGTGTACTGGGTCGTCCAAGTAATAAACCTTACGTGAGTAAGGGTCGATCCCACAGAGATTATTGGTATGAAGCAAGCTATGGTCACCTTGCAAATCTCAGTCAGGCGGATTCAAGGATAATTGGATTATTAGTTTAAATTTGATTAATGGAATAAATAGAAAATAAAAAGGGATAGAAATACTTATGTAAAGCAATAGTGGGAATTTCAGATAGGCGTATGGAGATGCTGTGCTCCTCTTGAATCTCTACTTTCTTATTACATTCATCCAATCCTTCCTACTCCTTTCCATGGCAAGCTGTATGTAGGGCATCACTGTTGTCAATGGCTACATCCCATCCTCTCAGTGAAAATGTTCCTATGCTCTGTCATAGCACGGCTAATCATCTGTCGGTTCTCAATCAGGTTGGAATAGAATCCCTTGATTCTTTTGCGCTTGTCATCACGCCCAGCCTTCAGGAGTTTGAAGCTCGTCACAGTCATTCAATCCCGGAATCCTACTCGGAATACCATAGACAAGGTTTAGACTTTCCGGATCCTCATGAATGCCGCCATCTATCTAGCTTATACCACGAAGATTCTGTTGGGGAATCTAAGAGATATGCGTCCGGCCTAAAGTAGAACGGAAGTGGTTGTCAGTCACGCGCGTTCATAGGTGAGAATGATGATGAGTGTCACGGATCATCACATTCATCAAGTTGAAGTGCAACGTATATCTTGGAATAAGGATAGAAGAGAATTGAATAGAAAGTAATAGTAATTGTATTGAAACTTGAGGTACAGCAGAGCTCCACACCCTTAATCTATGGTGTGCAGAAACTCCACTGTTGAAAATACATAAGTAAAAGGTTTAGGCATGGCCGAATGGCCAACCCTTTCCATGATCAAGAGACCGAATAGTCAAAAGATTAAACTGTCAAAAGATGTCTAATACAATAGTAACTTATCCTATTTATACTAGACTAGCTACTAGGGTTTACATGAGTAAGTAATTGATGCATAAATCCACTTCCGGGGCCTACTTGGTGTATGCTTGGGCTGAGCTTGATCTATCCACGAGCTGAGGCTTTTCTTGGAGTTGAACTCCAAGTTATAACGTGTTTTGGGCGTTCAACTCCGGATCATGATGTTTTTCTGGCGTTTAACTCCAGACAGCAGCATGTACTTGGCGTTCAACGCCAAGTTACGTCGTTAATTTCCGAATAAAGTATGGACTATTATATATTGTTGGAAAGCTCTGGATGGCTACTTTCCAACGCCGTTGAGAGCGCGCCAATTGAATTTCGGTAGCTCTAGAAAATCCATTTCGAGTGCAGGGAGGTCAGATTCCAACAGCATCATCAGTCCTTTTGTCAGCCTTTTTCAGAGTTTTACTCAAATCCCTCAATTTCAGCCAGAAATTACCTGAAATCACAGAAAAACACACAAACTCATAATAAAGTCCAGAAATGTGAATTTAACATAAAAACTAATGAAAACATCCCTAAAAGTAGCTTGAACTTACTAAAAACTACCTAAAAACAATGCCAAAAAGCGTATAAATTATCCGCTCATCACAACACCAAACTTAAATTGTTGCTTGTCCCCAAGCAACTGAAATTCAATTAGGATAAAAAGAAGAGAATATGCTATAAATTCCAGAATATCAATGAATATTAATTATAATTAGATGAGCGGGACTTGTAGCTTTTTGCTTCTGAACAGTTTTGGCATCTCACTTTTTCCTTTGAAGTTTAGAATGATTGGTTTCTCTAGGAACTTAGAATTTCAGATAGTGTTATTGAATTTCCTAGTTAAGCATGTTGATTCTTGAACACAGCTATTTATGAGTCTTGGCGTGGCCCTAAGCATTTTGTTTTCCAGTATTACCACCGGATACACAAATGCCACAGACACATGACTGGGTGAACCTTTTCAGATTGTGACTCAGCTTTGCTAGAGTCCCCAGTTAAAGGTGTCCAGAGCTCTTAAGCACACTCTTTTTTCTTTGGATCACGACTTTAACCATTCAGTCTCAAGCTTTTCACTTGGACCTTCATGACACAAGCACATGGTTAGGGACAGCTTGATTTAGCCGCTTAGGCCTGGATTTGATTTCCTTGGGCCCTCCTATCCATTGATGCTCAAAGCCTTGGATCCTTTTTACCCTTGCCTTTTGGTTTTAAGGGCTATTGGCTTTTTCTGCTTGCTTTTTCTTTTTCTTTCTATATTTTTTTTTGCCATTTTTTTCACTGCTTTTTCTTGCTTCAAGAATCAATTTCATGATTTTTCAGACCATCAATAACATTTCTCTTTGTTCATCATTCCTTCAAGAGCCAACAGTTTTAACATTCATAAACAACAAGATCAAAAGACATATGCACTGTTCAATCATTCATTCAGAAAACAAAAAGTATTGTCACCACATCAATATAATTAAATTAAATTCAATGATAAATTCGAAATTCATGTACTTCTTGTTCTTTTGAATTAAAACATTTTTCATTTAAGAGAGGTGAAGGATTTATGGATTTTATTCATAGCTTTAAGACATGGTTACTACATACTAATGATCATGAAGTAGAGGCACAAAACATAGATAAACATACAACATAAAAACCGAAAAGCAGAAAGAAATAAGAACAAGGAATGAATCCACCTTTAGTGGCGTCTTCTTCTTGAAGGACCAACAATGTCCTTAAGCTCTTCTATGTCCCTTCCTTGCCTTTGTTGCTCCTCCCTCATTGCTCTTTGATCTTCTCTTATTTCTTGGAGAGTGAGGGCGTGTTCATGGTGTTCCACCCTTAATTGTTCAACATTATGGCTCAAATCTTCTAAGGAGGTGTTGAGTTTCTCCCAATAGTTGTTAGGAGGAAAGTGCATCCCTTGAGGCATCTCAGGGATTTGTTGATGATGAGCTTCCTCATGCATCTCTTGAGAACTATGAAGGATCTCTCTTGCTTGCTCCATCCTCTTCTTGGTGATGGGCTTATCCTCTTCAATGGAGATGTCTCCTTCTATGATAACTCCATCTAAGTAACATAGATGGCAAATAAGGTGAGGAAAAGCTAGCCGTGCCATTGTGGAGGACTTGTCGGCCATTTTGTAGATTTCATTGGAGATGACGTCATGAACTTCTACTTTCTCTCCAATCATGGTGCTATGAATCATGATGGTCCGATCCACAGTAACTTCAGATCGGTTGCTAGTAGGAATGATGGAGCGTTGAATGAACTCCAACCATCCTCTTGCCACAGGCTTGAGGTCCAGTCTTCTTAGTTGAACTGGCTTGCCTTTGGAGTCTACTCTCCATTGAGCTCCTTCCACACATATGTCCATTAGGACTTGGTCCAACCTTTGATTAAAGTTGACCCTTCTAGTGTAGGGGCGTTCATCTCCTTGTATCATGGGCAAGTGAAACGCCAACCTCACATTTTCCGGACTAAAATCTAAGTATTTCCCCCGAACCATTGTGAGATAATTCTTTGGATTCGGGTTCATACTTTGATCATGGTTCCTAGTGATCCATGCATTGGCATAGAACTCTTGAACCATTAAGATTCCGACTTGTTGCATGGGGTTGGTTATGACTTCCCAACCTCTTCTTCGGATCTCATGTCGGATCTCCGGATACTCATTCTTCTTGAGCTTGAAAGGGACCTCAGGGATCACCTTCTTCTTTGCCACAACATCATAGAAGTGGTCTTGATGGCTCTTGGAGATGAATCTTTCCATCTCCCATGACTCGGAGGTAGAAGCTTTTGTCTTCCCTTTTCCTTTTCTAGAGGATTCTCCGGCCTTAGGTGCCATTGATGGTAGTGGAAAACAAAAAAGATTGTGCTTTGACCACACCAAACTTAAAATATTGCTCGTCCTCGAGCAATAGAAGAGAGAAGAGAAGAAGAAGAAGAAGAGAATATGGTAGAGAGGGAGAGAGGTGGGTTCGGCCAAGGTAAAGAAGAGGGGGTTGTGTTGTGTGAAAATGAAGTAGAATGGAAGGGTATATATAGTGAGAGGGGGTAGTGTGTATTCGGCCATTTAGGGTGGGAATGGGTGGGAAAATGTTTTTGAATTTTTGAAAGTAGGTGGGGTTTATGGGGAAGAGGGGATGGATTTGAGTGGTGAAGGGGTGATTGGGAAGAGGAATTGAGGTGATTGGTGAAGAGTGTTGGGAAGTGTGACATGGGGAATACAAATCACAAAAATAGGATTAGGAGGTAAGGTGGGAATATAGTAGGTGGGGATCCTGTGGGGTCCACAGATCCTGAGGTGATCCTGTGGGGTCCACAGATCCTGAGGTGTCAAGGAATTCCATCCCTGCACCAAATAGGCATGTAAATTGCCCTTGCGTACCATTCTGGCGTTTAAACGCCCATTGGTGCACATTCTGGGCATTCAACGCCCATGTAAAGCATGTTTCTGGCGTTGAACGCCAGTTTCATGCTTGTTACTGGCGTTCAGCGCCAGCTTTTCTTCTCTAGGCACATTCCTGGCGTTCAGCGCCAGAATGTTGCTTGTTTCTGGCGTTCAGCGCCAGAATGATGCTCTGTTCTGGCGTTGAATGCCGGCCAGATGCATCTTACTGGCGTTGAACGCCAGCCTGTGCGTCCTCCAGGGTGTGAATTTTTTCTTCTACTGTTTTTTATTCTGTTTTTAATTTTTATGATTTTTTCGTGACTCCTCATGATCATGTACCTAATAAAACATAAAATAACAATAAAATAAAAATTAGATAAATAAAATTGGGTTGCCTCCCAACAAGCGCTTCTTTAATGTCAATAGCTTGACAGTGGCTCTCATGGAGCCACAAGGTGATCAGGTCAATGTTGTATAGTCCCAACACCAAACTTAGAGTTTGGATATGGGATCTTAACACCAAACTTAGAGTTTGGTTGTGGCCTTCCAACACCAAACTTAGAGTTTGATTTTGGGGGTTCTTCTTTACTTTGAACTGAGAGAAGCTCTTCATGCTTACTCTCTTTTGTCATAGAGGGATGGCCTTGTGCCTTAAACACAAGGTAGTCCCCATTCAATTGAAGGACTAATTCACCTCTGTTGACATCTATCACAGCTCCTGCTGTGGCTAGGAAAGGTCTTCCAAGGATGATGCATTCATCCTCTTCCTTCCTAGTGTCTAAGATTATGAAATCAGCAGGGATGTAAAGGCCTTCAACCTTTACTAACACGTCCTCCACTATTCCATAAGCTTGTCTCAATGACTTGTCTGCCAATTGTAATGAGAACAAGGCAGGTTGTACCTCAATGATCCCCAGCTTCTCCATTATAGAGAGTGGCATAAGATTTATCCCTGACCCTAGATCACATAGAGCTTTTTCAAAGGTCATGGTGCCTATGGTACAAGGTATTAAGAACTTGCCAGGCTCTTATTTCTTTTGAGGTAGAGTTTGCTGAATCCAAGTATCCAGTTCACTGATGAGCAAGGGAGGTTCACTTTCCCAGGTCTCATTACCAAACAACTTGGCATTCAGCTTCATGATAGCTCCTAAGTATTGAGCAACTTGCTCTCCAGTCACATCTTCATTCTCTTCAGAGGAAGAATAGTCTTCAGAGCTCATGAATGGCAGAAGGAGATTTAGTGGAATCTCTATGATCTCTATATGAGCCTCAGATTCCTTTGGATCCTTAATAGGAAATTCCTTCTTGCTTGAAGGACGTCCCAGGAGGTCTTCCTCACTAGGATTTTCGTCCTCCTCCTCCCTTGTGCATTCGGCCACATTGATCACATCAATGGCCTTGCACCCTCCTTTTGGATTCTCTTCTGTATTGCTTGGGAGAATACTGGGAGGAGTTTCAATGACTTTCTTACTCAGCTGGCCCACTTGTGCCTCCAGATTTCTGATGGAGGATCTTGTTTCATTCATGAAACTAAAAGTGGCCTTTGACAGATCAGAGACTAGATTGGCTAAATTAGAAGTGTTTTGTTCAGGATTCTCTGTCTGTTGCTGAGAAGATGATGGATATGGCTTGCTATTGCTCAGCCTATTGCGTCCACCATTGTTAAAGCCTTGTTGAGGCTTTTGTTGATCCTTCCATGAGAAATTTGGATGATTTCTCCATGATGAGTTATAGGTGTTTCCATAAGGTTCACCCATGTAATTAACCTCTGCTATGGCAGGGTTCTCAGGATCATAAGCTTCTTCAGAAGCTGCCTCTTTAGTACTGTTGGATGCATGTTGCCATCCATTCAGACTTTGAGAGATCATGTTGACCTGTTGAGTCAACACTTTGTTCTGAGCCAGTATGGCATTCAGAGCATCAATTTCAAGAACTCCTTTCTTCTGAGGTATCTCATTATTCACGGAATTCCTCTCAGAAGTGTACATGAATTGGTTGTTTGCAACCATGTCAATGAGTTCTTGAGCCTCTTCAGGCGTTTTCTTTAGGTGAATAGATCCACCTGCAGAATGGTCCAATGACATTTTCGAAAATTCAGATAGACCATAATAGAATATATCTAATATGGTCCATTCTGAAAACATGTCAGATGGACATCTTTTGGTCAGCTGCTTGTATCTTTCCCAAGCTTCATAGAGGGATTCACCATCTTTTTGCTTGAAGGTTTGAACATCCACACTCAGCTTGCTCAGCTTTTGAGGAGGAAAGAATTTATCCAAGAAGGCAGTGACCAGCTTATCCCATGAGTCCAGGCTATCCTTAGGTTGTGAATCCAACCATATTCTAGCTCTGTCTCTTATAGCAAAAGGGAAAAGCATGAGTCTGTAGACTTCAGGATCAACTCCATTCATCTTTACAGTCTCACAGATCTGTAAGAACTCAGTTAAAAACTGGTAAGGATCTTCAGATGGAAGTCTATAAAACTTGCAGTTTTGTTTCATTAAGGCAACTAGCTGAGGTTTCAGCTCAAAATTATTGGCTCCAATGGCAGGAATGGAGATGCTTCTTCCATCAAACTTGGACGTTGGCTTTGTGAAGTCACCAAGCATTCTCCTTGCATTATTATTATTTTCGGCTGCCATCTCCTTCTCTTGTTCTAATATTTCTGAAAGCTTACCTTTAGGTTGTTGTAACTTAGCTTCTCTTAATTTTCTCTTCAGAGTCCTTTCAGGTTCTAGATCAATTTCAACAAGAGTGCCTTTATCCTTGCTCCTGCTCATATGAAAGAGAAGAAAACAAGAAAAGAAAGAGGAATCTTCTATGTCACAGTATAGAGACTCCTTTATGTTAGTAAAAAAAGAAAGGGGGAAGAAAGTAGAAGAGGGGATTCGGATATTTAGGTGAAGAGGGGTGAAGAGAAGTGTTAGTAATTAAATAAATAAATAGAATAAGAAAAGAGAGGGAGAATTTCGAAAACAATTTTGAAAAAGAGGTTAGTAATTTTCAAAAATTAGAGATAAGATAAGATTAAAATTAAAATTTAAAACAAAAGAATTTTTGAAAAAGAGATGAGTATTTTGGAAAATTAGAGAGGGATAGGTAGTTAGTTGGTTTTGAAAAAGATAGGAAACAAACAAAAAGTCAAAGAGTTAGTTGAAAAAGATATTAAAATCAAATTGAAAAGATAAAATGATAAGAGGTTAGATAACATATTTTGAAATCAAATTTTTGAAAAAGATAAAATTTTTGAAAAAGATAAGATAAAAGATAAAAGATTTGTTGAAAAAGATTTAATTTTTAAAATGACTTAACTAACAAGAAACTACAAGATAAGATTCTAGAACTTAAAGATTGAACCTTTCTTAACAAGAAGATAACAAATTTCAAATTTTTGAACCAATCACATTAATTGTTAGCTAATTTTCGAAAATTAGATGTAAAGATAAGAAAAAGATTTTGAAAATATTTTGAAAAAGATTTTTGAAATTTTCGAAAAATAGAAAAAAAATGAAAAAGATATGATTTTTGAAAAAATTTTGAAAAGATAAGATTTTTAAAATTGAAATTTTGACTTGACTTGTAAGAAACAACTAATTTTTAAAAATTTTTGACCAAGTCAACCCAAAATTTCGAAAATTTGGAGGGAAATAAGGAAAAGATATTTTTTTTATTTTTGACTTTTTTTAATTATGAGAGAGAAAAACAACAAAAATACTCAATGCATGAAATTTTTAGATCAAAACAATGAATGCATGCAAGAATGTTATGAATGTCAAGATGAACACCAAGAACACTTTTAAGATCATGATGAACATCAAGAACATAATTTTGAAAAATTTTTGATGCAAAGAAAACATGCAAGACACCAAACTTTGAAATCTTTAATGCATGGAAAATATGAATGCAAAAGTGCACATGAAAAACAACAAACAACACAAAACAAGAAATCATCAAGATCAAACAAGAAGACTTGTCAAGAACAACTTGAAGATCATGAAGAACACTATGAATGCAAGAGATTTTCGAAAAAATGCAAGAAAAAATTTAAAAGCATGCAATTGACACCAAACTTAAAAATTAACACAAGACTCAAACAAGAAACACAAAATATTTTTGATTTTTATGATTTTATTAATTTTTTTGGATTTTTATTATATTTTTCAAAAATAAAGTTTGGAAAAATGAAAAAGAAAAGAAAAAGTTTGAAAAAGTTTTTGAAAAGAAAATTACCTAATCTGAGCAACAAGATGAACCGTCAGTTGTCCATACTCGAACAATCCCCGGCAACGGCGCCAAAAACTTGGTGGACGAAATTGTGATTGCCCTCTTTGAATTTGCATGAGATTTATTTAATGGCTCTTTGGCATATGTGATCACAACTACATTCAACTAACCAGCAAGTGTACTGGGTCGTCCAAGTAATAAACCTTACGTGAGTAAGGGTCGATCCCACAGAGATTGTTGGTATGAAGCAAGCTATGGTCACCTTGCAAATCTCAGTCAGGCGGATTCAAGGATAATTGGATTATTAGTTTAAATTTGATTAATGGAATAAATAGAAAATAAAAAGGGATAGAAATACTTATGTAAAGCAATAGTGGGAATTTCAGGTAGGCGTATGGAGATGCTGTGCTCCTCTTGAATCTCTACTTTCTTATTACATTCATCCAATCCTTCCTACTCCTTTCCATGGCAAGCTGTATGTAGGGCATCACCGTTGTCAATGGCTACATCCCATCCTCTCAGTGAAAACGTTCCTATGCTCTGTCACAGCACGGCTAATCATCTATCGGTTCTCAATCAGGTTGGAATAGAATCCCTTGATTCTTTTGCGCTTGTCATCACGCCCAGCCTTCAGGAGTTTGAAGCTCGTCACAGTCATTCAATCCCAGAATCCTACTCGGAATACCATAGACAAGGTTTAGACTTTTCGGATCCTCATGAATGCCGCCATCTATCTAGCTTATACCACGAAGATTCTGTTGGGGAATCTAAGAGATATGCGTCCGGCCTAAAGTAGAACGGAAGTGGTTGTCAGTCACGCGCGTTCATAGGTGAGAATGATGATGAGTTTCACGGATCATCACATTCATCAAGTTGAAGTGCAACGTATATCTTGGAATAAGGATAGAAGAGAATTGAATAGAAAGTAATAGTAATTGTATTGAAACTTGAGGTACAGCAGAGCTCCACACCCTTAATCTATGGTGTGCAGAAACTCCACTGTTAAAAATACATAAGTAAAAGGTTCAGGCATGGCCAAATGGCCAGCCTCTCCATGATCAAGAGACCGAATAGTCAAAAGATTAAACTGTCAAAAGATGTCTAATACAATAGTAACTTATCCTATTTATACTAGACTAGCTACTAGGGTTTACATGAGTAAGTAATTGATGCATAAATCCACTTCCGGGGCCCACTTGGTGTATGGTTGTGTTGAGCTTGATCTATCCACGAGCTGAGGCTTTTCTTGGAGTTGAACTCCAAGTTATAACGTGTTTTGGGCGTTCAACTCCAGATCATGACGTTTTTCTGGCGTTTAACTCCAGACAGCAGCATGTACTTGGCGTTCAACGCCAAGTTACGTCATCAATTTCCGAATAAAGTATGAACTATTATATATTGCTGGAAAGCTCTGGATGTCTACTTTCCAACGCCGTTGAGAGCGCGCCAGAAAATCCATTTCGATTGCAGGGAGGTCAGATTCCAACAGCATCATCAGTCCTTTTATCAGCCTTTTTCAGAGTTTTGCTCAAATCCCTCAATTTCAGCCAGAAATTACCTGAAATCACAGAAAAACACACAAACTCATAGTAAAGTCCAGAAATGTGAATTTAACATAAAAACTAATGAAAACATCCCTAAAAGTAGCTTGAACTTACTAAAAACTACCTAAAAACAATGCCAAAAAGCGTATAAATTATCCGCTTATCACGCACACGTCATTTCACGCGCATGTTTCGTTCTGTAGAAAATCAGCGGGCAAAAATCGCCCTCAGCGATTTCTGGGCTATTTTCGGCCCAATTTTCGGCCCAGAAATCACATAATAGAAGTTGTAGAGTGGAGGGATCATAGAGACACTTCTCACTACTCACTTTTCATAATTTAGATGTAGTTTCTAGAGAGAGAAAGAGAGAGAGGCTCACTCCTCTCTCCAGGATTTAGGATTCCTAGTTTTATGCTGTTGGATTGGATATTTACAGAGTCACTACCTCCACTGTGGACTTCATCATTCTAGTTTGTTTCCCTACTTGTCACTTACTCTTCCATATTCTTAATCCTTGTTCAGAGTTACAATTAGATTGCTTTTATGAATTTAATTTTATTACTTATTTAATTACTTCCAATTTTATTCCAATTATCATGTCTCTTTTCTACTCCTTTTTCATAACAAGGAAGATGGTATTCATGTTGACAGAGTAACTCCCAACTTGACTTGGGAGTTGATTAAGAGGAGACCCTTGAGTTGGAATACTCAAGAATTAATTGGTAATTCAAAGTTGTTGGCTAGCACTCTAGTCACTAACGCTAATCCTTCCCAAGGGAGAGGATTAGGACTTGTGAATAGAAGTTGTCTCACTACTTGACTTTCCTTTATTTGGTAAGGGATAACTAAGTAGAAACAACAATCAATTATCAACTGATCTTGGGAACGTCCAACAAGGATAGAACTTTTGATTAATCTTCTCCTAGTCAAGGCTTTTCATTGTTATTAATTTATTTTCTTTGGAGTTTTCGCTTCTTATTTCTCAATCCAAAACCCCAATTTACACAACTCATAACCAATAATAAGAACACCTCCCTGCAATTCCTTGAGAGACGACCTGAGGTTTAAATACTTCGGTTATCAATTTTATTAGGGGTTTGTTACTTGTGACAACCAAATTTTTGTACGAAAGGATTCTTTGTTGGTTTAGAAGCTATACTTGCAACGAGAGCTTATTTGTGAAATTCTAGACCACACAAAATTCTGTACATCAAAATGGCACCGTTGTTGGGGAATTGCAAACGTGTGCCTTATTATTGGTTACTGTAAATATTTGTTTTTTCTTATTTATTTGATTTTGTTTTTAATTTTTGTTAGCTATTATGAATTCTCACCCCTGTCACTATGTGTTTAGTTCCAATTTTGTTGTAGGGAATGGAAGCTATAATGAGAACATGCATCAAGGTTGGGACAACCAAAGATGGGAGGAGCCACAAGGATTTAATCAACCCTCTTGGAAACAACCTCCACCAACATACTATGACCAAGAGCCTTTCCAAGAGGCATACCAAGATAATGGCTATGGTGAACACCCTTTTGATTATCAACAACCACCACCATATGCCTATGGACCCCCTCCTCAACATAGCCCTCAACCCTACTCACAAGCCACTTTTCACCATCCACCTTCATATGACCCTAACTCTTATCCACCATATCAACCACCATATAAACCATACATAGAACCACTACCTCAATATACACCATCTCCATATCCGTATCAAGAGGAACCACCTCCGTGTTATGAGCCCCTTCTCTCAACAAATGAACCCTCCTATCCACCCCAAACCTCCATGGAGAACACACTTACCTCTCTCATTGGTCTCACTTCTAAACTCCAAAATCTTATATCCCGCATGGACCAACCCTTCACCCCCAATATTCAACCCTCAAGCTTTAGTGCACTGCCACCTTCCATGCAAGAATACCCATATCCATCAATCCAAGAGCAACATGATCCCAATGATGCTATTGACATGGAATAAGAGAGAAGGGATCGTCTTAGGGATGCAATCGTAATGGATCAGTTACATACGGCCTTATTTCCAGGGGAGCAAGAGGAGGCCTAAAATGTGGCGGTAGGAGATACCATTGAAGATGAAGGAGTAGTTGAAGGGAGTTGTCATAGAAAAGAAATCATCAAGGAGGAGTACAATTTTATGCTAAAACAACTAGAGAAAACTGAAATTATCACAGAAGAGGAAGCGGTTGCAGACTTAGGAGATGCAGAACCTCCACGGGAAACTCAAGTCATAGAGCCTCCTTCTAAGATGTTAGAATTTGAGGTTCAGGAGGGTGTACAACTGAAGAACTGAGGATTGATGGTTTAGAAGTTATAATAAACTTTCGTTGCAAGTATAGTTTCTAAACCAAGCAATCAATCTTTCTTACAAACATTTTGATTGTCACAAGTAACAAACATAATAAAATTTATAAACTGAAGTATTCAAACCTCGGGTCGTCTTCTCAAGGAATTGCAGGGAAGTGTGTTTTACTATTGGTTAATGAAAATAGAGTTTTTTGGGTTTTAAAAAAAGTTTTGAACAAGAGAAATAAATTGCAGGAATTAATAAATTAATAACTAATAAAACTCTTGACAAGGTATGAAAACTGGATATCCTATCCTAGTTATCCTTATCAATGGTGATGAGAATTATACTTTTTCTCCCACTAAGTCAGCCTCTAACTATGAAGGTCAGTTAAGTTGACAAACTAATTTAATACCTAAAGTCTTAGTCAACTCCATAAGGAAACACTAGAGTTATAGGAATCTAAATTAATCAGCAAGAATAATAATTATCAATCACGATGACTTTGACAACTCAAGAGTCACCAATTAATCAACCAAAGCCAATAGTAAATAATCTAAATTAAAAATAAGGAAAAGTAATTATGAGTCTGAAATACCTCAAATTATATTTAAATAAAGATGTCAATTCAAACATGGACAAGTTCATAATTCAAGTTAGAAAGATAAATAAAAAGGACATTGAACTTGTAATAAAGAGATAATCCCAATAAGATAAATCCTAATCCTAATCCTAAGAGAGAGGAGAGAACCTCTCTCTCTAAAAACTACATCTAAATCCTAAAACCATGTATGAATCCAATATTCTCTCTATATCATGAATGGATGAATTCCTCCATTTATAATCCTTCAATCTGTGTTTTCTAGGCTTGGATCTGGGCCAAAAGGGGCCCAGAAATTGCTGAGGACAGCTTCTGCAACTTCTGCAGATCGCGCATGTCACGCGTCCGCGTGGGTCACGCGGTCGCGTCATCTGGAGTGTTGCTTTTCCACGCGGTCGCGTCAGTCATGCGCCCGCATCAGTTGTGTTTCGCAGATCACGCGTTCGCCTCATCCATGCGCTCGCGTCGATTCTCTTTTGAGCGAACCACGCGTTCGCATCGTCCATGCGGATGCGTCTCTGCCAGTTTCTTCCAAGGACTTCAATTTGTTCTTTTCTTCCATTTTTGTATGTTTCCTTTCCATCTTTTAAGCCATTCCTGCCCTATAAAACCTGAAAGTACTCAACATAGAAATCACGGCATCGAATGGTAATAAAGGATAATTAAATTTGGTAATTTTAAAGCATAGGAAACATGTTTTCTCATATATCAAATTCCAAGGAAGGAATTGTAAAATCATGCAAATTCATATGAATAAGTAGGTGAAGAGTTGATAAATCATTCAATTTAAGTACAAGATTTATCATAAAATAGTGGTTTATCAACCTCCCCACACTTAAACAATAGCATGTTCTCATGCTAAATCCAAGACAAAGAGTAAGGTAAAGTGGTGGAATCATATGCAATGCAATCTACTCTAAATGCAACTACCTAAATGAGTCATGCAAATCTAGTTATTATTTACCTATATATAAAGTATACATGTAGTTAGATTAATTCATATCTTCAAGGAATCATATATGCATAGCCAACCTTAGATAATGTTAAAGCACTTTTACAATTGAGATGGGTAAAAATATTTTTCAAACTTGCAAGACAATTAACAATTTAGGCAGAGATATATGGTGATGAGCTATTGAACCCTCACTGGATTTTGTGTTTACTCTCTAATCACGCAGTGTTTATTGGGTTAATCACTCTATTCTTCTTTTTTATCCTTACTTTCTATAACTTTTTTCTTCATCTAACCAATCAACAATTATAGAATACAGACATACAAAAATCATAAGGTCTTTTCCAAGGTTGTAATGGGGCCAAGGTAGAGGTAAGGGTATATGTATAAGGCTAAGTGAGCTAATAAGTGAATCCTTGATTAGTCTAAGATCTCACCTAACATACATACTTTTATATAAACCAAAGTTTCTTAACCTACTTGCCCAAATTTTTCCACTTTGTATTGCAAACTCATGCATTAAATTTAACTTTGTCCCAAGTGCATTGGTTCTTCTTATTTTGTGTTTGGGGAATTTTTGTATCACCTTATTGAAAATATTTTTTTATATATGCACATGGTGACTTTTAATTGTTTTGATTTCAGATGAGCATGCTTCCCAAAATTTTTAAATAATTTATTCGATTTAAATTCCTACTCTTTTCTATCATCCTATGTTCTCATAAAATTCTCCACACTTAAATGTTACACAATATCTATCTTAAGCTAACCAAGGATTCAACTTGGGATTTTTATTTTTTTTTCTGCTTAAGTCTAGTAATATGGTTATAAAACAGAAGGGGATTAAAACGCTCAAGGGGGCTAACAAGGATGGCATAAAAGGTAGGCTTTATTTGGGATAAGTGAGGAAAAATTCAAATGATGGCCTCAATCACTTTCTTAGTATGTATCTATGTTCTATAATCAGACATATAGATTAAAGCAAAGAAAAGAACATCAGAATAAAAAAGAATGGCAAAGCACACAGGAATGAAATTTATGGTTTGAATGCAACCATACAATTAAGCTCAAAACTCACAAGCTGTGTGTTCTCAAGCTCATAAATGATATATCAGTTATGTATGTCATGCAAGTAGAAATTAAGAGTTTCCATTATTCTCAATGTAAAATTTATTTGGGTGGCTTTAAAGTTTTAGTGTTCCTCCTTGATGAAATGTTATTAACTAACTAACATGTAATGCTATATATACAAGGGGTGTGGATTATTTTGATTCTATTAAAGTCTCTAGCTTACTTCCTTTTTATTTTTGATTTAAACCAAACTTATCATATGCTAAAAGGGTAAACTACACTAATTAATCCACTTAATATATAACTAGTAAACTAAGGTACACATTAAGCTAAAATATCCAAGATATATACAGCCCAAAGTGTAGAATGCAAAAGTACAACAAAAAAAAAGAGAGAAAAATGTGCAAATAAAATACAGAAAATGAACAAAATAAGATAAGAGTCTGTAGTGGTTCACCAAAAGAAATAGATGCCAGAGATGGCGACCTCCCCACACTTAAATAATAGCATCGTCCTCGATGCTCACTCAAACTGGGTGTGAAGAAGTGTCATCTCTGGAAGGATGGGCTGCCGGTGTCTCGATGGTAGGCTGAGAGTCTACAGTCTCTGTGAGGGTAGGAGGAGCGGCCTGCTGAAGCGGGGGCTCTGTCCGTAGAGGAACCTCCGGATTTGCAGCCTGTAGCTGGTGGTGCTCCACATGATGTGGGACAGTGTGCTCTGGACCACCCTGCTCATCCTAGGTAGGTGCCTCCTGCTCATGATCGCTGACCTCTTCCTCAGATGTGTCGGAGGGCGTGTCGGGCTCGGAGGGGATGTCACCACCAGAGCGGATCATCAGCTTGAGGTGCTCACAGCGTCGCTATCTCAAAACGTCGTCTGTTGCGACATTCAGACCGCTCAAACTGCTGCTGGTGATGGCACTCCATCTGATCTAGGCGGTCAAAGAGTCGGTGCACCAAACGGTAGACGGGCTCAGGAGCAGGTGGGGGTGCAGTGGGTGGTGTTGGGCTAGTGGAAGCAGAAGGAGCAACTGAAGAAGTGGCTGCCTCAGTAGTGTCAGTGAGAAATGGAGGGCGGTAGCCGAAAGCCAGAAACTTCCGGCTGTGAGGAATGATCTTTTGGCAGTCTGCTGCAGGTGGCCTTTCATCAGCAATCTCCCAACTAAGTAATCAGGTAAGGAAAGGAGAGGGTGCCTCTAACATGGACCCTGGCCATCTAATGCCGGATGAAGCGGGGTAGATATAGGTCTTTACCCGTCATCACACACCAGAGGAGGGTAATCATAGCAGCTGGCACCTCTGTCTCATGAGTACTCGGTATCACATAGTTACTCAGAATCTGTTGCCAAAGCCGAGCCTCATCATTCAGATATATAAGCCTGATTCCCTTGGGTACCACTGTGCTTGTTCCCATGACCCAAGGAACAGTAGAATCAAGAGTGATATCCCTCTTCACTGCATCCCAATCAAACCTCATGAATCTCATATCCTCCTCAGCTTTCTGGTAACCATCTAGCTGATCTGATTTAGGTGGAAGCTGGAGGATGTCTTCAATTGCTTCCTCAGTAACCAGAACTTGTTTGCCTCTGAGCTGTACTGCATCCAGGGATGATAGAAAGTAGTTACAGTAGAATTCTCTGACCCAGGATGAGTTGACCTTAGTTAAGTTTCTCTCCAGGAAGAACCAGCCTCTCTGTTTGATCTGATCTGAAGTGTACTGCTTGAGTTCTTCTGGAATTTTTAGAGTCATTTCTAGGTGTAGGTTCCTGGCTGTGGCAAAAGTCAGGAACTTCAGCTCATAGTATTTGTTTGCAAATTTAACCAGGTCAGTTGCAGGTACCAACTGATCAGCCTTTTTCTGCATGGTAAAGTTCTTCTCCCGCCAGGAATCATCATGTAAGATGCCAAGGATGGAACCAGAGGATTCGCCTCTTTTCTGTTTGCTAGTAGTTACTTTGCCCTTTTCCCTGCCTTAAGAGTCAGACATCCTAAAAAATAGAATTTTCAAGATATAATTGAGGAATAAAAGCAGGAAAATAAGTAGGCAAATAACAAGATAAGCACGAAGTGGCAAAGGAGCAGTAGAAAAATGAAATGAGTTAGGTAAATGTATATTTTGGATTATTTTGGAGTTGAAAAGCTGAGATGAGAAATGACATTCCAAAATATGTTAGAAGTGGAAAGCCTATTAATTAGGAAAAACAATAATCATGCTGATGAGTGGATAATTTGTATGCTTTTTGGCATTGTTTTTAGTATGTTTTTAGTATAATCTAGTTAGTTTTTAGTATATTTTTATTAGTTTTTAGCTAAAATTCACTTTTCTGGACTTTACTATGAGTTTGTGTGTTTTTCTGTGATTTCAGGTATTTTCTGGCTGAAATTGAGGGTCCTGAGCAAAAATCTGATTCCGAGACCAAAAAGGACTGCAGATGCTGTTGGATTCTGACCTCCCTGCACTCGAAGTGGATTTTCTGGAGCTACAGAAACCCAATTGGCGCGCTCTCAACGGCGTTAGAAAGTAGACATCCTGGGCTTTCCAGCAATATATGATAGTCTATACTTTGCCCAAGATTTGATGGCCCAAACCGGCGCTCAAAGTCACCCTCAGAAATTCCAGCGTTAAACGCCGGAACTGGCATAAAACTTGGAGTTAAACGCCCAAACTGGCATGAAAGCTGGCGTTTAACTCCAGAAAAGGTCTCTACACGAAAATGCTTCATTGCTCAGCCCAAGCACACACCAAGTGGACCCATAAGTGGATTTTTACGTCATTTACTCATTTCTGTATACCCTAGGTTACTAGTTTACTATTAATAGGATCTTTTGACATTGTATCAGTACCTCATGACACTTTACACGTTTTCTTTGTGTACTTTCCACAGCATGAGTCTCTAAACCCCATGGTTGGGGGTGAGGAGCTCTGCTGTGTCTTGATGGATTAATGCAATTACTACTGTTTCTCATTCAATCATGCTTGCTTCCATTCTAAGATAATACTTGTTCTTAATCCGGATGAATGTGATGATCCGTGACAATCATCATCATTCTCAACTATGAACGTGTGCCTGACAATCACCTCCATTCTACCTTAGATTAAGTAGTTATCTCTTGGATTCTTTAATCGGAATCTTCGTGGTATAAGCTAGAACTGATGGCGGCATTCAAGAGAATCCGGAAGGTCTAAACCTTGTCTGTGGTATTCTGAGTAGGATTCAATGATTGAGTGACTGTGACGAGCTTCAAACTCCTAGCAGGCGGGGCGTTAGTGACAGACGCAAAAGAATCACTGGATTCTATTCCGGCCTGACCGAGAACCGACAGATGAATTCCGCGTGCTGTGACAGAGCATATGCAATCGTTTTCACTGAGAGGATGGGAGGTAGCCATTGACAACGGTGAAACCCTACATACAGCTTGCCATGGAAGGAGACTTGCGTGTTTGAAGAAGAAGACAGTAGGAAAGCAGAGATTCAGAAGATGGAGCATCTCCAAACCTCAACCTATTCTCCATTACTGCAAAACAAGTAATCATTTCATGTTCTTTTGTCTTTCACAATCAATCCTGATAATTTCTGATATCCTGACTAAGATTTACAAGATAACCATAGCTTGCTTCAAGCCGACAATCTCCGTGGGATCGACCCTTGCTCACGCAAGGTATTACTTGGACGACCCAGTGCACTTGCTGGTTAGTTGTGCGGAGTTGCAAAAGTGTGATTGCAATTTCGTGCATGATGAGCGGATAATTTATACGCTTTTTGGCATTGTTTTCATATAGTTTTTAGTAAGTTTAAGCTACTTTTAGGGATGTTTTCATTAGTTTTTATGATAAATTCACATTTCTGGACTTTACTATGAGTTTGTGTGTTTTTCTGTGATTTCAGGTAAATTCTGACTGAAATTGAGGGATTTGAGCAAAACTCTGAAGAAGGCTGACAAAAGGACTGCTGATGCTGTTGGATTCTGACCTCCCTGCACTCGAAATGGATTTTCTGGAGCTACAGAACTCCAATTGGCGCGCTCTCAACGGCGTTGGAAATTAGACATCCAGAGCTTTCCAGCAATATATAATAGTCCATACTTTATTCGAAGAATGACGACGTAACTTGGCGTTGAACGCCAAGTACGCGCTGCTGTCTGGAGTAAAACGCCAGAAAAACGTCATGATCCGGAGTTGAACGCCCAAAACACGTCATAACTCAGAGTTCAACGCCAAGATATGCCTTAGCACGTGAATTCATCAAGCTCAGCCCAAGCACACACCAAGTGGGCCCCGGAAGTGGATTTATGCATCAATTACTTACTCATGTAAACCCTAGAAGCTAGTCTAGTATATATAGGACATTTATCTATTGTATTAGGTGTCTTTTTGACCACGTTCATCCTGGATTGTATTTTGATCCTGTGATCACGTTAGAGAGGGCTGGCCATTCGGCCATGCCTGAACTCTTTGCTTATGTATTTTCAACGGTGGAGTTTCTGCACACCATAGATTAAGGGTGTGGAGCTCTGCTGTACCTCAAGTATTAATGCAATTCTATTATCTTTTATTCAATTCTCTCTTATTCTTATTCCAAGATATTCATTTGTACCCAAGAACATGATGAATGTGATGAGTCAGATTACCCTCATTATCATTCTCAATTATGAACGCGAGTGATTGACAACCACTTACGTTCTACATGCAACAGAGCTTGAATGCGTATCTCTTAGATTCCCCAACAGAATCTTCGTGGTATAAGTTAGATAGTTGGCGGCATTCATCTGGGTCCGGAAAGTCTCACCTTGTCTGTGGTGTTCCGAGTAGGATCCTGGGAGTCCGGAAAGTCCAACCTTGTCTGTGGTGTTCCGAGTAGGATTCCGATCATGAATGACCGTGACGTGCTTCAAACTTTAACCTGCTGGGCGTTGGTGACAGACGCAAAAGAGGGATTCTATTCCAGTAGGAGCGGGAACCAACCGGTGATTAGCCGTACTGTGACAGAGTGCGTTAGCATAGTTTTCACTGCGAGGATGGGATGTAGCCATCAGCCATGGGTGATGCCTCCAGACTGGTTAGCTGTGCGAGTGACAGCCGCACAGGTTATTTCCCCGTGAGGAATGAAAGTAGCCACAGTTGATGGTGAACCCCTATACAAAGCTTGCCATGGAAAGGAGTAAGAAGGATTGAATAGAAACAGTAGGAGAGCAGGCGTCCAAGAGCTCTACAGCATCTCCATCCGCTTATCTGAATGAATCTGCATAAGTGTTCTATCCCTTTTATTATTCCTTTTTATTATTCCTATCCTCAAACCCATAAATAATGTTTAATTTGCCTGACTGAGATTTACAAGGTGACCATAGCTTGCTTCATACCAACAATCTCTGTGGATTCGACCCTTACTCACGTAAGGTTATTACTTGGACGACCCAGTACACTTGCTGGTTAGTTGAACGAGATTGTGAAGAAAATAAACAATGTCCTCAGAGTATACATCTTTTATAAATACATACAAGTGATCACAATTTCGTCCACCAAGTTTTTGGCGCCGTTGCCGGGGATTGTTCGAGTATGGACAACTGACGGTTCATCTTGTTGCTCAGATTAGGTAATTTTCTTTTCAAAAATATTTTTCAAAAATTTTTCTTTTATTTTTCGTTTTTCCAAACTATATTTTCGAAAAAAAAAAATTAATAAAATACAAAAAAATTAGAAAATCATAAAAATCAAAAATATTTTGTGTTTCTTGTTTGAGTCTTGTGTTAATTTTTAAGTTTGGTGTCAATTGCATGCTTTAAAAATTTTTTTCTTGCATTTTTTCGAAAATCCCATGCATTCATAGTGTTCTTCATGATCTTCAAGTTGTTCTTGACAAGTCTTCTTGTTTGATCTTGATGATTTCTTGTTTTGTGTCTTTTGTTGTTTTTCATGTGCATTTTTGCATTCATATTTTCCATGCATTAAAAATTTCTAAGTTTGGTGTCTTGCATGTTTTCTTTGCATCAAAAATTTTTCAAAATTATGTTCTTGATGTTCATCATGATCTTCATAGTGTTCTTGGTGTTCATCTTGACATTCATAGCATTCTTGCATGCATCTTGTGTCTTGATCCAAAATTTTCATGTTTTGGGTCATTTTTGTGTTTTTCATTCAAAATTTGATTTCAAAAATATCTTTTCCTTATTTTCCTCCAAAATTTCGAAATTTTGGGTTGACTTGGTCAAAAATTTTTAAAAATTAGTTGTTTCTTACAAGTCAAGTCAAAATTTCAATTTTAAAAATCTTATCTTTTCAAAATCTTTTTCAAAAATCATATCTTTTTCATTTTTTTTTATTTTCGAAAATTTCAAAAATATTTTTCAAAATATTTTCAAAATCTTTTTCTTATCTTTTTATCCAATTTTCGAAAAATTAGCTAACAATTAATGTGATTGGTTCAAAAATTTGAAGTTTGTTACTTTCTTGTTAAGAAAGGTTCAATCTTTAAATTCTAGAATCTTATCTTGTAGTTTCTTGTTAGTTAAGTAATTTTTAAAATTAAATCTTTTTTTTTTCAAATATCTTTTTCAAATATATCTTTTTATCTTTTATCTTATCTTTTTCAAAAAATTTTATCTTTTTCAAAATTTGATTTCAAAATATCTTATCTAACCTCCTATCTTCTTATCTTTTTCAAATTTTGATTTCAAATCTTTTTCAATCAACTAACTAACTTTTTGTTTGTTTCTTATCTTTTTCAAAACCACCTAACTACTTTTCTCTCTCTAATTTTCGAAAATTCTCCCTCTCTTTTTCAAAAATTCTTTTTAATTGTTTTACATTTTAATTTTAAACTTATTTTATTTTTAATTTTCGAAAATACTAACCCTTTTTCAAAAATTATTTTCGAAATCTTCTTTCTCTTTTCTTATTCTATTTAATTATTTAATTACTAACACTTCTCTTCACCTCTCTTCATCCAAATCCGAACCTCCTTCTTCATTCTTCTACCCCTTTCTTCTTCTACTAACATAAAGGAATCTCTATACTGTGACATAGAGGATTCCTTTTTCCTTTTGTGTTCCCTTTTCTTTCATATGAGCAGGAACAAGGATAAAGGCACTCTTGTTGAAGCTGATCCAGAACCTGAAAGGACTCTGAAGAGAAAATTAAGAGAAGCTAAATTACAACAATCCAGAGGTAACCTTTTAGAAAATTTCGAACAAGAGGAAGAGATGGCCGAAAATAATAATAATAATGCAAGGAGAATGCTTGGTGACTTCACAAAGCCAACGTCCAAGTTTGATGGAAGAAGCATCTCCATTCCTGCCATTGGAGCCAATAACTTTGAGCTTAAGCCTCAACTAGTTGCATTAATGCAACAAAACTGCAAGTTTTATGGGCTTCCATCTGAAGATCCCTATCAGTTTTTAACTGAGTTCTTGCAAGTCTGTGATACTGTAAAGACGAATGGAGTTAATCCTGAAGTCTACAGACTCATGCTTTTCCCTTTTGCTGTAAGAGACAGAGCTAGAATATGGTTGGACTCACAACCTAAGGATAGCCTGGACTCCTGGGATAAGCTGGTCACTGCCTTCTTGGATAAATTCTTTCCTCCTCAAAAGCTGAGCAAGCTGAGAGTGGATGTTCAAACCTTCAAACAAAAAGATGGTGAATCCCTCTATGAAGCTTGGGAAAGATACAAGCAGTTGACCAAGAGATGTCCATCTGACATGTTTTCAGAATGGACCCTATTAGATATATTCTATTATGGTCTCTCTGAATTTTCGAAAATGTCACTGGACCACTCTGCAGGTGGATCTATTCACCTGAAGAAAACGCCTGAAGAGGCTCAAGAACTCATTGACATGGTTGCAAACAACCAGTTCATGTATACCTCTGAGAGGAATTCCGTGAATAATGGGGTCCCTCAGAAGAAGGGAGTTCTTGAAATTGATGCTCTGAATGCCATACTGGCTCAGAACAAAGTGTTGACTCAACAGGTCAACATGATCTCTCAAAATCTGAATGGATTGCAACATGCATCCAACAGTACTAGAGAGGTAGCTTCTGAAGAAGCTTATGATCCTGAGAACCCTGCCATGGCAGAGGTTAATTATCTGGGTGAACCATATGGAAATACCTATAACTCATCATGGAGAAATCATCCAAATTTCTCCTGGAAGGATCAACAAAAACCTCAACAAGGTTTTAACAATGGTGGACGCAATAGGCTGAATAATAGTAAGCCATATCCATCATCTTCTCAGCAACAGACAGAGAACTCTGAACAAAATAATTCTAATTTAGCTAATATAGTCTCTGATCTGTCAAAGGCCACCTTCAGTTTCATGAATGAAACAAGATCCTCCATTAGAAATTTGGAGGCACAAGTAGGCCAGCTGAGTAAGAAAGTTATTGAAACTCCTCCCAGTATTCTCCCAAGTAATACAGAAGAGAATCCAAAAGGAGAGTGCAAAGCCATTGACTTAGTCAACATGGCCGAATGCACAAAGGAGGAGGAGGACGAAAATCCCAGTGAGGAAGACCTCCTGGGACGTCCTCCAAGCAAGAAGGAGCTTCCTAATAAGGATCCTGAGGAATCTGAGGCTCATCTAGAGACCATAGAGATTCCATTAAATCTCCTTCTGCCATTCATGAGCTCTGACTATTATTCATCCTCTGAGGAGGATGAAGATGTGACTAGTGAGCAAGTTGCTCAATATCTAGGAGCTATCATGAAACTGAATGCCAAGCTGTTTGGTAATGAGACTTTGGAAAGTAAACCTCCCTTGCTCATTAATGAATTAGAAACTTGGATTCAGGAAACTCTACCTCAAAAGAAACAAGATCCTGGCAAGTTCTTAATACCTTGCACCATTGGCACCATGAGCTTTGAAAAAGCTCTGTGTGATCTTGGGTCAGGGATAAACCTTATGCCACTCTCTGTAATGGAGAAGCTAAGAATCATTGAGGTACAACCTGCCTTGTTCTCATTACAATTGGCAGATAAATCCATAAGACAAGCTCATGGGATAGTAGAGGACGTGCTTATAAAAGTTGAAAACTTTTACATCCCTGCTGATTTCATAGTCCTAGATACTAGGAAGGAAGATGATGAATGCATCATCCTAGGAAGACCTTTCCTAGCCACAACAGAAGCTGTGATAGATGTCAACAGAGGAGAGTTAGTCCTTCAATTAAATGGAGAATACCTTGTGTTTCAAGCACATGGCAATCCCTCTGTGACAAAAGAGAGTAAGCATGAAGAGCTTCTCTCAGTTCAAGGTCAAGAAGAGCCCACACAGTCAAACTCTAAGTTTGGTGTTGTGAGGCCACAACCAAACTCTAAGTTTGGTGCTCAAACCCCATATCCAAACTCTAAGTTTGGTGTTGGGACTAGACAACATTGACTTGATTGCTCTGTGGCTCCCTGAGAGCCACTGTCAAGCTATTGACATTAAAGAAGCGCTTGTTGGGAGGCAACCCAATTTTATTTATCTAATTTTATTTTATTTTGTTTTGGTGTTATTTTTGTGTTGAATTAGGTACATGATCATGAGGAGTCACGAAAAAATCAAAAAAATTAAAAACAGAGTCAAAAACAGAAGAAAAAAATTTTTACCCTGGAGGATGCACGGGCTGGCGTTCAACGCCCAGAAGGTGCATCTGGCCGGCGTTCAACGCCAGAACAGAGCACTATTCTGGCGCTGAACGCCCAAAACAAGCACCAACCCGGCGTTAAACGCCAGGATGGTGCACAGAGAGGACAAACTGGCGCTGAACGCCAGAAACAAGCATGAAACTGGCGTTCAACGCCAGAAACATGCATTACATGGGCGTTTAACGCCCAGAACATGCACCAATGGGCGTTTGAACGCCAGAATGATGCATGAAGGCATTTTACATGCCTATATGGTGAAGGAATGGTATTTCTTTTCACCTCAGGATCTGTGGACCCCACAGGATCCCCACCTACCTCGCCCTCTCTCTTTCCATTCATCCCTTCTGTTTTTCATTCACCACCTACATCTATCTACTCTTTCCCACCCAATCCCACCCATCTAGCCGAATCCATCTCCCCTCACTCACCTCCATCTTCTTCTTCTTCTTCTCTTCTTTCTTTTCTTGCTCGAGGGCGAGCAATATTTTAAGTTTGGTGTGGTAAAAGCATAGCTTTTTTTTTGCTTTCCCATTACCATTAATGGCACCTAAGGCCAGAGAAACCTCAAAGGGAAGACAAAAGCTTCCACCTCTGAGTCTTGGGAGATGGAAAGACTTATATATGTAAGCTGGAATAGCTCAGTTGGTTAGAACATATGGCTGCAAATCAAGAAGATTCCTGAGATACCTCAGGGAATAAATGGTCCTCCACACAACTATTGGGAGCAACTATGGGTAGGAGCACCAAAATTACTATGAATTATTCAACAGAAGCAAGGAAGAGACATAGAGGAGCTCAAAGAGCACCATTGGACCTTCAAGAAGGCACCACCCTCACTCAGGTGGATTCATTCCTTGCTCTTATTTCTTTCTGTTTTCGGTTTTTAAGTGTTATGTTTATCTATGTTTTTGTGTTTCTACTTCATGATCATTAGTATGTAAACCATGCCTTAAAGCTATGAATAAAATCCATTAGTCTTTCACCTCTCTTAAAAGAAAAATGTTTTAATTCAAAAGAACAAGAAGTACATAATTTTCGAAATTATTAGTGAATTTAATTTAATTATATTGATGTGGTGGCAATAATTTTTGTTTTCTGAATGAATGAATGAACAGTGCATATTTTTGATCTTGTTGTTTATGAGTGTTAAAATTGTTGGCTCTTGAAAGAATGATGAACAAAGAGAAATGTTATTGATGATCTGAAAAATTCATGAATTAATTCTTGAAGCAAGAAAAAGCAGTGAAAAAGCTTGAAAAAAAATATGGCGAAAAAAATAAAATAAAATAAAATAAAATAAAATAGAAAGAAAAAGCAAGCAGAAAAAGCCAATAGCCCTTAAAACCAAAAGGCAAGGGTAGCAAGGATCCAAGGCTTTGAGCATCAATGGATAGGAGGGCCCAAGGAAATAAAATCCAGGCCTAAGCGGCTAAATCAAGCTGTCCCTAACCATGTGCTTGTGTCATGAAGGTCCAAGTGAAAAGCTTGAGACTGAGTGGTTAAAGTCGTGATCCAAAGCAAAAGAGTGTGCTTAAGAGCTCTGGACACCACTAACTGGGGACTTTAGCAAAGCTGAGTCACAATCTGAAAAGGTTCACCCAGTTATGTGTCTGTGGCATTTGTGTATCCGGTGGTAATACTGGAAGACAAAGTGCTTAGGGCCACAGCCAAGACTCATAAAGTAGCTGTGTTCAAGAATCAACATGCCTAACTAGGAAAGTCAATAACACTATCTGAAATTCTAAGTTCCTAGAGAAGCCAATCACTCTAAACTTCAAAGGAAAAAGTGAGATGCCAAAACTGTTCAGAAGCAAAAAGCTACAAGTCCCGCTCATCTAATTAAATTAATACTCATTGATATTTTGGACTTTGTAGTATATTCTCTTCTTTTTATCCTATTTGATTTTCAGTTGCTTGGGGACAAGCAACAATTTAAGTTTGGTGTTGTGATGAGCGGATAATTTATACGCTTTTTGGCATTGTTTTCATATAGTTTTTGGTAAGTTTAAGCTACTTTTAGGGATGTTTTCATTAGTTTTTATGATAAATTCACATTTCTGGACTTTACTATGAGTTTGTGTGTTTTTCTGTGATTTCAGGTAAATTCTGACTGAAATTGAGGGATTTGAGCAAAACTCTGAAGAAGGCTGACAAAAGGACTGCTGATGCTGTTGGATTCTGACCTCCCTGCACTCGAAATGGATTTTCTGGAGCTACAGAACTCCAATTGGCGCGCTCTCAACGGCGTTGGAAAGTAGACATCCAGAGCTTTCCAGCAATATATAATAGTCCATACTTTATTCGAAGAATGACGACGTAACTTGGCGTTGAACGCCAAGTACACGCTGCTGTCTGGAGTAAAACGCCAGAAAAACGTCATGATCCGGAGTTGAACGCCCAAAACACGTCATAACTCAGAGTTCAACGCCAAGATATGCCTTAGCACGTGAATTCATCAAGCTCAGCCCAAGCACACACCAAGTGGGCCCCGGAAGTGGATTTATGCATCAATTACTTACTCATGTAAACCCTAGAAGCTAGTCTAGTATATATAGGACATTTATCTATTGTATTAGGTGTCTTTTTGACCACGTTCATCCTGGATTGTATTTTGATCCTGTGATCACGTTAGAGAGGGCTGGCCATTCGGCCATGCCTGAACTCTTTGCTTATGTATTTTCAACGGTGGAGTTTCTGCACACCATAGATTAAGGGTGTGGAGCTCTGCTATACCTCAAGTATTAATGCAATTCTATTATCTTTTATTCAATTCTCTCTTATTCTTATTCCAAGATATTCATTCGTACCCAAGAACATGATGAATGTGATGAGTCAGATTACCCTCATTATCATTCTCAATTATGAACGCGAGTGATTGACAACCACTTACGTTCTACATGCAACAGAGCTTGAATGCGTATCTCTTAGATTCCCCAACAGAATCTTCGTGGTATAAGTTAGATAGTTGGCGGCATTCATCTGGGTCCGGAAAGTCTCACCTTGTCTGTGGTGTTCCGAGTAGGATCCTGGGAGTCCGGAAAGTCCAACCTTGTCTGTGGTGTTCCGAGTAGGATTCCGATCATGAATGACCGTGACGTGCTTCAAACTTTAACCTGCTGGGCGTTGGTGACAGACGCAAAAGAGGGATTCTATTCCAGTAGGAGCGGGAACCAACCGGTGATTAGCCGTACTGTGACAGAGTGCGTTAGCATAGTTTTCACTGTGAGGATGGGATGTAGCCATCAGCCATGGGTGATGCCTCCAGACTGGTTAGCTGTGCGAGTGACAGCCGCACAGGTTATTTCCCCGTGAGGAATGAAAGTAGCCACAGTTGATGGTGAACCCCTATACAAAGCTTGCCATGGAAAGGAGTAAGAAGGATTGAATAGAAACAGTAGGAGAGCAGGCGTCCAAGAGCTCTACAGCATCTCCATCCGCTTATCTGAAATTCCTACCAATGAATCTGCATAAGTGTTCTATCCCTTTTATTATTCCTTTTTATTATTCCTATCCTCAAACCCATAAATAATGTTTAATTTGCCTGACTGAGATTTACAAGGTGACCATAGCTTGCTTCATACCAACAATCTCTGTGGATTCGACCCTTACTCACGTAAGGTTATTACTTGGACGACCCAGTACACTTGCTGGTTAGTTGAACGAGATTGTGAAGAAAATAAACAATGTCCTCAGAGTATACATCTTTTATAAATACATACAAGTGATCACAATTTCGTCCACCAGTGCACCAAGTTTTTGGCACTGTTGCCGGGGATTGTTGAGTTTGGACAATTGACGGCTTATTTTGTTGCTTAGATTAGGACTTTTTTATTTTTGTTGGTTTAGAGTCTTTTAGTTGAGTCTAGTTTCATATTTTAAGTTTGGTGTCAATTGCATGCTTTTGCTTTTCTTTTAATTTTCGATTTTTGCATGTTCTTAGTCCCTTTTTGATTCATAAAAATTCTAAGTTTGGTGTCCTCTTTGTGTTTTTCCCTTAAAAGTTTTCGAAAAATCAGTGTTTGATTTTCTAAAAATTTTAAGTTTGGTGTCTTTTTGTGTTTTTCTCTTTCCTCTTTTCAAAAATCAAATCTTTTTCAAAAAAAAATTTCAATCATTTCTTTTTCATTTTTGAATTTTTATTTTAATTTTATTTTATTTTATTTTATTTTTTTTCGTAAATTCAAAAAAAAAAACAACAAAATTTATCTATTTGCAATCATAGTCATCGCCCTTTTGTCCATTATGGACATGAGTGGGATTGATCAGTCCAAAAGGACTCTGGGGTCATACGCTAACCCCATTACAGCTGCATATGGGAGTAGCATCTGTACACCTCCCATCAAAGCAAGCAGCTTTGAACTAAATCCTCAACTCATTATCATAGTGCAGCAAAACTGCCAGTATTCCGATCTTCCACAGGAAGAACCTACTGAGTTTCTGGCACAGTTTTTACAAATTGCTGACACAGTACATGATAAAGAGGTAGATCAGGATGTCTACAGACTATTACTGTTTCCATTTGCTGTAAAAGATCAAGCTAAAAGGTGGTTGAATAACCAACCTACAGCAAGCATAAAGACATGGAAACAGTTGTCAGACAAATTCCTGAATCATTTTTACCCTCCAAAAAGGATGACACAGTTAAGACTGGACATCCAAGGCTTTAAACAAGAGGATAATGAATCCCTTTATAATGCCTGGGAGAGGTATAGAGGTATGCTAAGGAAATGTCCCTCTGAAATGTTTTCAGAATGGGTACAGTTAGACATTTTCTATTATGGGCTTACAGAAAAAGCTCAGATGTCTTTAGACCACTCAGCTGGTGGATCTATACACATGAGGAAGACAATTGAAGAAGCTCAAGAGCTTATAGACACTGTTGCTAGAAACCAATATTTGTACTCTAGCAATGAGTTCTCTCCAGAAGAGGAAGTCACTGACCCTAGTCCTCAAGAACAGATAACTGAGCTTAATCAACAATTGCTCCTGATGACAGAACAGTTAGCAGACTTTAAAGAGATGCTCCATGAAACTAAGGTTGCTAACAAGAGCATAGAACTGCAGTTAAATCAAGCAAGACAGCAAATATCTAAACAGATAACAGAGAAATGTCAAGCAGTTCAATTGAGGAGTGGGAAGACCCTGAATAACACTGCTCAAAAGAGTAAAAAGCCAAACAAGGAACAATTGACAGAGGACAACCAAACCACTGTTTAAAATCCCTCTGAGGACAGTAAGAGCCCAGAGAGGAATGTCATTGGCGTTCAGACGCCAGAAAGGGAAGGAAAGCTGGCGTTAAACGCCCATTCCTTGCCCAGTTCTGGCATTCAAACGCCAGAAAAGGGGGAAAAGTTGGCGTTAAACGCCCAATTTCCACCCAATCCTGGCTTTCAGACGCCTGGGGAGAATCAGACACCTGAGAGTGCTGACAGTAATCCCTCTAACAAGGCTTCTTCAACCACTTCTGTAAGGAATAAACCTGCAGCATCTAAGGTTGAAGAATATAAAGCCAAGATGCCTTATCCTCAAAAACTCCGCCAAGCGGAACAGGATAAGCAATTTGCCCGCTTTGCAGACTATCTAAGGACTCTTGAAATAAAGATTCCGTTTGCAGAGGCACTTGAGCAAATACCTTCTTATGCTAAGTTCATGAAAGAGATCTTAAGTCATAAGAAGGATTGGAGAGAGACTGAAAAAGTGTTTCTCACTGAAGAATGCAGTGCAGTCATATTAAAAAGCTTACCAGAAAAGCTTCAAGATCCAGGGAGCTTTATGATACCGTGCACATTAGAAGGTGCTTGCACCAAGATAGCTCTATGTGATCTTGGAGCAAGCATCAATCTAATACCTGCATCCACTATCAGAAAGCTTGGGCTGACTGGAGAAGTCAAACCAACCCGGATATGCCTCCAACTTGCTGATGGCTCCATTAAATATCCATCAGGCATAATTGAGGACATGATTGTCAAGGTTGGGCCATTTGCCTTTCCAACTGACTTTGTGGTGCTGGAAATGGAGGAGCACAAGAGTGCAACTCTCATTCTAGGAAGACCCTTCCTAGCAACTGGACGAACTCTCATTGATGTACAAAAAGGGGAAGTAACCTTGAGAGTCAATGAGGATGAGTTCAAGTTGAATGCTGTAAAAGCTATGCAGCATCCGGACACACCAAATGACTGCATGGGCGCTGACATTATTGACTCTCTGGTAGAAAAGATCAATATGGCTGAAAGCCTAGAATCAGAGCTTGAGGACATCTTCAAAGATGCTCAACCTGATCAAGAAGAACCAGAGGAAGCAAAGGAATTTTCGAAAATTCCTCAAGAGGAGGATAAGCCTCCCAAACCTGAACTCAAACCACTACCACCATCCCTGAAATATGCATTTCTGGGAGGGGGTGAAACTTTTCCAGTGATTATAAGCTCTGCTTTAAATTCACAGGAAGAGGAAGCACTGATTCAAGTGCTAAGGACACACAAGACAGCTCTTGGGTGGTCCATAAGTGATCTTAAGGGCATTAGCCCAGCTAGATGCATGCACAAGATCCTATTGGAGGATAATGCCAAACCAGTGGTCCAACCACAGAGGAGGCTAAATCCTGCCATGAAGGAGGTGGTGCAGAAAGAGGTCACTAAATTACTAGAGGCTGGGATTATTTATCCTATTTCTGATAGCCCCTGGGTGAGCCCTGTCCAAGTTGTTCCCAAAAAGGGAGGCATGACAGTGGTTCATAATGAAAAAAATGAACTGGTTCCTACAAGGACAGTCACAGGGTGGCGCATGTGTATTGACTACAGAAGGCTCAATACAGCCACCAGAAAGGATCATTTTCCTTTACCATTCATAGACCAAATGCTAGAAAGAGTAGCTGGTCATGATTATTACTGCTTTTTGGATGGCTATTCAGGTTACAACCAAATTGCAGTAGATCCTCAGGACCAAGAGAAAACAGCATTCACTTGCCCTTCTGGCGTGTTTGCCTACAGGAGAATGCCTTTTGGTCTGTGCAATGCACCTGCAACCTTTCAGAGGTGCATGCTCTCTATCTTCTCAGATATGGTAGAGAAATTTCTGGAAGTCTTCATGGATGACTTTTCAGTATATGGAGACTCATTTAGCTCCTGTCTTAATCACCTAGCACTTGTCTTGAAAAAGTGCCAAGAGACTAACCTGGTTTTAAACTGGGAGAAATGTCACTTTATGGTGACTGAAGGAATTGTCCTTGGGCACAAAATTTCAAACAGGGGAATAGAGGTGGATAAGGCAAAGGTAGAGGTAATTGAAAAATTACCACCACCTGCCAATGTTAAGGCAATCAGAAGGTTTCTGGGGCATGCAGGATTCTACAGAAGGTTTATAAAGGATTTTTCGAAAATTGCAAAACCTCTGAGTAACCTGTTAGCTGCAGACACACCATTTGTGTTTGACACACAGTGTCTGCAGGCATTTGAGACCCTGAAAGCTAAGCTGGTCACAGCACCAGTCATCTCTGCACCAGATTGGACATTGCCATTTGAATTAATGTGTGATGCCAGTGACCATGCCATTGGTGCAGTGTTGGGACAGAGGCATAACAAGCTTCTGCACGTCATTTACTATGCCAGCCGTGTTCTAAATGACGCACAGAAGAACTACACAACCACAGAAAAAGAGTTACTTGCAGTGGTCTATGCCATTGACAAGTTTAGATCCTATCTAGTGGGATCCAAAGTGGTTGTGTACACTGACCATGCTGCTCTTAAATACTTACTCACAAAGCATGATTCAAAACCCAGGCTTATAAGATGGGTGTTGCTTCTGCAAGAGTTTGATATAGAAATAAGAGACAGAAAAGGGACAGAGAACCAAGTAGCTGATCATCTGTCCCGAATAGAACCAGTAGCTGGGGCGTCCCTCCCTTCTACTGAGATTTCTGAGACTTTCCCAGATGAGCAACTCTTTGCCATTCAGGAAGCTCCATGGTTTGCAGATATTGCAAATTTTAAAGCTGTGAGGTTCATTCCCAAAGAGTACAGCTACATGCAAAGAAAGAAATTAATTTCAGATGCCAAGTACTACCTCTGGGATGAACCATATCTCTTTAAGAGATGTGCTGACGGAGTGATCCGCAGATGTGTACCCAGAGAAGAAGCACAAAGGATCCTATGGCACTGCCATGGATCACAATATGGAGGACATTTTGGAAGTGAGTGAACAGCCACTAAAGTACTCCAATGTGGCTTCTACTGGCCTACTCTCTATAAAGATTCCCGAGAGTTTGTGCGTAACTGTGACAGTTGCCAAAGAGCTGGTAACCTGCCTCATGGATATGCCATGCCTCAACAAGGGATATTAGAGATAGAATTGTTTGATGTATGGGGAATTGACTTCATGGGGCCATTCCCACCATCATACTCAAACACTTACATTCTGGTGGCAGTGGATTATGTGTCTAAGTGGGTAGAAGCGATTGCTACACCCACTAATGATACCAAGACCGTACTGAAATTCCTCCAGGAAAACATTTTCAGCAGGTTTGGCGTTCCCAGAATACTAATCAGTGATGGGGGCACTCATTTCTGCAACAAACAGCTATACTCTGCTATGGTTAGATATGGAATTAGCCACAAAGTGGCAACTCCGTATCATCCACAGACAAATGGGCAAGCTGAAGTCTCTAACAGAGAGCTAAAGAGAATCCTGGAACGGACTGTGATAGTCCGAAGAAAGGATTGGGCAAAGAGCTTGGATGATGCTCTGTGGGCATACAGAACAGCATTCAAGACTCCTATAGGAACCTCTCCATACCAATTGGTGTATGGGAAGGCCTGTCATTTGCCTGTGGAACTGGAACATAAAGCCTACTGGGCAACCAGATTCCTAAACTTGGATGCACAGTTAGCTGGTGAAAAAAGATTGCTCAAGCTAAATGAGCTAGAGGAGTTCAGACTCGATGCCTTTGAAAATGCAAAAATTTATAAGGAAAAGGCAAAGAAATGGCATGATAAGAAGTTGTCAACCAGAGTCTTTGAGCCAGGACAAAAAGTCCTGCTCTTCAACTCTAGGCTCAGACTGTTCCAGGAAAACTCAAATCCCGGTGGAAGGGTCCGTATGTGATTACAGGAGTATCACCATATGGATATGTTGAGCTTCAGGATATTGATTCTGACAAGAAGTTCATTGTTAATGGACAGAGAATCAAGCATTATCTTGAAGGAAATTTTGAGCAGGAATGCTCAAAACTGAGACTTGAGTGATCCTCAGTGAAAGTCCAGCTAAAGACAGTAAAGAAGCGCTTGCTGGGAGGCAACCCAGTCATCAGGAAGTTGTATGATTTGTTCTTACAGAGGCAAGTATCAAAAATGAAGGAATTCACAGAGTTACAGAAGGATTCAGCTCAAAAAGCAGAGAAAAAGAGCTTACTGGCGAAAAAACGCCAGTAAGGGGCATTTTGGGCATTAAACGCCAGAATGGGTACCATTCTGGGCGTTTAACGCCAGGAATGGGTACCATTCTGGGCGTTTAACGCCAGGAATGGTGCCATTTTGGGCGTTAAACGCCAGAATGGGCACCATTCTGGGCGTTTAACGCCAGGTGTGCAGCATCCTGGGCGTTCAGAAAAACGCCCAGTGATAAAGGATTTCTGGCGTTTAACGCCAGCCAGGGCACCTGGCTGGGCGTTAAACGCCCAAAAGGGGCACCAACTGGGCGTTAAACGCCAGAATGGGTGCCATTCTGGGCGTTTAACGCCAGAAAGGTGGGGGGACCACAATTTTGTTTTCAACTCAGATTTTTTCAAACTTTCCTTTTCTTTCCCATATTTTTCTACAAAAACACATTTCAATCTCTCATCATTCACTTTCAAATTTTCAAAAATTTAAAATCATTCTTCAAATCTTCCAAATCATTCCCAAATTTTGTTCAAAAACTCACCCTTCTTTCAATTTCTTTCCATATCTCCTCAAATCTCCTTTCAAATTTTTCTTTTTTTTCGAAAATCTTTCCCCCCACTCTATAATTAAACGTTTGCCACCCCTCATTCCCCACACCATTCGAATTTCCTCTTTCTCTCTCTCTCTTCTTTCCTTTCTTTTGCTTGAGGACAAGCAAACCTCTAAGTTTGGTGTGCTTTTCCGTGATCACTAAGCCAAGATTCATCAAGATCATGGCTCCTAAGGGAAAACAAACCAATTTAAGAGGAAAGAAAGAGAATAATCCAAAGAATCTTTGGAATCAAGAGAAGTTCTTAACCAAAGAACATGAAGACCATTATCACAAAATAATGGGTCTGAGGTCAGTGATCCCGGAAGTTAAATTTGATCTGAAAGAAGATGAATATCCGGGGATCCAATAGCAAATTCGAAACAGAGGATGGGAAGTCCTGACCAATCCTGAAATAAAGGTTGGAAGGAACATGGTTCAGGAATTTTACTCTAATCTGTGGCTAACAGATAAGCAGAGAATGACTGGAACTGCTTACCATACCTACAGAACCATGGTCAGAGGGAAAGTTATGTACTTCCATCTGGACAAAATAAGAGAAATCTTCAAACTACCTCAACTGCAAGATGATCCTGATTCCTTCAATAGGAGGATGGTGAGAGTAGATAAAGGGTTGGATCAAGTTCTAGAGGACATATGCCTCCCTGGGACTAAGTGGATAACCAATTCAAAGGGTGTCCCAAATCAACTCAAGAGGGGAGACCTCAAACCAATTGCAAGAGGTTGGCTAGACTTTATTGGGCGTTCCATATTGCCCACTAGCAACCGTTCTGAGGTCACCATCAAGAGAGCAGTGATGATTCATTGCATTATGCTTGGAAAAGAAGTGGAGGTCCATCATGTGATTGCTTGTGAGATCTACACAATTGCAAATAAGAATTCCACTGAAGCCAAACTGGCTTATCCAAGCCTGATCTCCTTGCTCTGTAAAGAGGCTGGGGTGAAGATGGGAGTAGATGAGTTCATACCCATTGAACACCCAATCACAAAGAAGTCAATGGAAGGACAAGTGCAAGACAACTCCATCAAGAGGAGGGCGCAGGAATTCCTCCCTGAACTCCCAAGAATTGACTACTGGACCAGCCTAGAAGCATCTATCACCAAGTTGCAAGAGACTATGGAGCAACTGAAGGAAGAACAGCAGAATCAGAACTGCATGCTCTACAAATTGCTGAAGGAACAAGAGAAGCAGGGGCGTGAACTCCAAGAATTGAAACGCCAAAAGCTCTCCTCTCAAGCTGAGGGAGCATCCACTTCTCAAAATCAAGGTTGTTGAGTCCTAACTCTGTGAAAACCTCTATCATTAGGAGCCTATGTTTTTGCGTTTTTATTTTCGTCTGTTTTGCTTTTATTTTTCGTTTTTTTTAGTTTAGTTTCATCTTATATTTATTATTGAGTCTTGTTCTTAATTCATAGTTAATAAAATTGAAATTTTATGCCTTAAAGTTATGAATGTCCTATGAATCCATCACCTCTCTTAAATGAAAAATGCTTTAATCACAAAAGAACAAGAAGTACAGGATTTCGAAATTTATCATTGAAACTAGTTGAATTAGTTTGATGTGGTGACAATACTTTTTGCTTTCTGAATGAATGCTTGAACAGTGCATATGTCTCTTGAATTTGTTGTTTTGAGAATGTTAAAAAATTGTTGGCTCTTGAAAGAAGGAGGAAAAAGAGAACTGTTATTGAGGATCTAAAAATCATCAGACTGATTCTTGAAGCAAGAAAAAGCAGTGGATACAAAAAAAATAAATTTCGAAAAAAAAAGAGAAGAAGAAAAGAAAAAGAAAAAAAAGAAAGAAATAAAGTTGTGATCCAAGGCAACAAGAGTGTGCTTAAGAACCCTGGACACCTCTAATTGGGGTTAGCAAAGCTGAGTCACAATCTGAAAAGGTTCACCCAATTATGTGTCTGTGGCATGTATGTATCCGGTGGTAATACTGGAAGACAGAGTGCTTTGGGCCACAGCCAAGGCTCATACACTAGCTATGTTCAAGAATCATTATGCTCAACTAAGAGAATCAATAACACTATCTGAGTTCTGAGTTCTTATAGATGCCAATCATTCTGGACTTCAAGGGATAGAGTGAGATGCCAAAACTGTTAGGAGGCAAAAAGCTACTAGTCCCGCTCATCTAATTGGAGCTATGTTTCCTTGATATTTTGGAGTCTATAGTATATTCTCTTCTTTTTATCCTATTTTGATTTTCAGTTGCTTGGGGACAAGCAACAATTTAAGTTTGGTGTTGTGATGAGCGGATAATTTGTATACTTTTTGGCATTGTTTTTAGTATGTTTTTAGTATAATCTAGTTAGTTTTTAGTATATTTTTATTAGTTTTTAGCTAAAATTCACTTTTCTGGACTTTACTATGAGTTTGTGTGTTTTTCTGTGATTTCAGGTATTTTCTGGCTGAAATTGAGGGTCCTGAGCAAAAATCTGATTCCGAGACCAAAAAGGACTGCAGATGCTGTTGGATTCTGACCTCCCTGCACTCGAAGTGGATTTTCTGGAGCTACAGAAGCCCAATTGGCGAGCTCTCAACGGCGTTGGAAAGTAGACATCCTGGGCTTTCCAGCAATATATGATAGTCCATACTTTGCCCAAGATTTGATGGCCCAAACCGGCGCTCAAATTCACCCTCAGAAATTCCAGCGTTAAACGCCGGAACTGGCATAAAACTTGGAGTTAAACGCCCAAACTGGCATGAAAGCTGGCGTTTAACTCCAGAAAAGGTCTCTGCACGAAAATGCTTCATTGCTCAGCCCAAGCACACACCAAGTGGACCCAGAAGTGGATTTTTACGTCATTTACTCATTTCTGTATACCCTAGGTTACTAGTTTACTATTAATAGGATCTTTTGACATTGTATCAGTACCTCATGACACTTTACACGTTTTCTTTGTGTACTTTCCACAGCATGAGTCTCTAAACCCCATGGTTGGGGGTGAGGAGCTCTGCTGTGTCTTGATGGATTAATGCAATTACTACTGTTTCTCATTCAATCATGCTTGCTTCCATTCTAAGATAATACTTGTTCTTAATCCGGATGAATGTGATGATCCGTGACAATCATCATCATTCTCAACTATGAACGTGTGCCTGACAATCACCTCCGTTCTACCTTAGATTAAGTAGTTATCTCTTGGATTCTTTAATCGGAATCTTCGTGGTATAAGCTAGAACTGATGGCGGCATTCAAGAGAATCCGGAAGGTCTAATCCGGAAGGTCTCTGCACGAAAAGTAGTTATCACCATATGGATATGTTGATTGAAAAAGATTTGAAATCAAATTTTGAAAAAGATAAGATAAGAGGTTAGATAAGATATTTTGAAATCAAATTTTGAAAAAGATAAAATTTTTTGAAAAAGATAAGATAAAAAGATAAAAAGATTTTTAAGAAAAAGATATTTTGAAAAAGATTTAATTTTTAAAATTACTTAACTAACAAGAAACTACAAGATAAGATTCTAGAACTTAAAGATTGAACCTTTCTTAACAAGAAAGTAACAAACTTCAAATTTTTGAACCAATCACATTAATTGTTAGCTTAATTTTCGAAAATTTGATAAAAAGATAAGAAAAAGATTTTGAAAATATTTTGAAAAATAATTTTTGAAATTTTCGAAAATTATAAAAAAAAAAGAAAAAGATATGATTTTTGAAAAAGATTTTGAAAAGATAAGAATTTTAAAATTGAAATTTTGACTTGACTTGTAAGAAACAACTAATTTTAAAAATTTTTGACCAAGTCAACCCAAAATTTCGAAAATTTGGAGGAAAATAAGGAAAAGATATTTTTTTTTGATTTTTGAATTTTTAAAGAAAAACACAAAAATGACCCAAAACATGAAAATTTTGGATCAAGACACAGGATGCATGCAAGAATGCTATGAATGTCAAGATGAACACCAAGAACACTTTGAAGATCATGATGAACATCAAGAACATAATTTTGAAAAATTTTTGATGCAAATAAAACATGCAAGACACCAAACTTAGAAATCTTTAATGCATGGAAAATATGAATGCAAAAGTGCACATGAAAAACAACAAAAGACACAAAACAAGAAATCATCAAGATCAAACAAGAGGACTTGTTAAGAACAACTTGAAGATCATGAAGAACACTATGAATGCATGAGATTTTCAAAAAAAAAATGCAAGAAAAATTTTAAAAGCATGCAATTGACACCAAACTAAAAAAATTAACACAAGACTCAAACAAGAAACACAAAATATTTTTGGTTTTTATGATTTTATGATTTTTTTATATTTTTATTAAATTTTTTCGAAAACATTTTTTTGAAAAACGAAAAATAAAAGAAAAATTTTTGAAAAAGATTTTTGAAAAGAAAATTACCTAATCTGAGCAACAAGATGAACCGTCAGTTGTCCATACTCGAACAATCCCCGGCAACGGCGCCAAAAACTTGGTGGACGAAATTGTGATCCATATTCTTTTGTACTTGTATGAAATCATTATTGTGGCACCAGTTGAATTCACAACTCCGTTCAACTAACCAGCAAATGTACTGGGTCGTCCAAGTAATAAACCTTACGTGAGTAAGGGTCGATCCCACAGAGATTGTTGGTATGAAGCAAGCTATGGTCACCTTGTAAATCTCAGTTAGGCAGATTAAATTGGTTTATGGGTTTTTGAAAATAGAAATAAGAAAATAGAAATAATAAAAGGGATAGAATACTTATGCAGATTCATTGGTGGGAATTTCAGATAAGCGAATGGAGATACTGTATGGCTCAAGGACGCCTGCTCTCCTACTGCTTCAACTCAATCCTTCTTACTCCTTTCCATGGCAAGCTGTGTATAGGGGTTCACCATCAGCGGTGGCTACTTTCAATCCTCTCGGGAAAATGATCCTATGCGGCTGTCACTCGCATGGCTAATCGTCTGGAGGCATCACCCATGGTTGATGGCTACATCCCATCCTCGCAGTGAAAACTACGCTCACGCACTCTGTCACAGCACGGCTAATCACTGGTTGGTTCCTGCGCCTACTGGAATAGAATCCCTTGATTCTTTTGCATCTGTCACTAACGCCCAGCACTTGCAAGTTTGAAGCACGTCACAGTCATTCATTACCGGAATCCTACTCGGAATACCACAGACAAGGTGAGACTTTTCGGATTCCCAGGATCCTACTCGGAATACCACAGACAAGGTGAGACTTTCCGGATCCTCATAAATGCCGCCATCTATCTAGCTTATACCATGAAGATTCTGTTGGGGAATCTAAGAGATACACATTCAAGCTCTGTTGCATGTAGAACGGAAGTGGTTGTCAATCACGCGCGTTCATGAGTGAGAATGATAATGAGGGTTACTTATCATCACATTCATCATGTTCTTGGGTACGAATGAATATCTTGGAATAAGAATAAGAGAGATTTGAATAAAAGAAAATAGAACTTCATTAATACTTGAGGTACAGCAGAGCTCCACACCCTTAATCTATGGTGTGCAGAAACTCCACCGTTGAAAATACATAAGCAAAGGGTTCAGGCATGGCCGAATGGCCAGCCCTCTCCATGATCAAGTGACCGAATGATAAAAGACTTAAAGTGGTCAAAAGATGTCTAATACAATAGTTAAATGTTCTATATATACTAGACTAGCTCCTAGGGTTTACATGAGTAAGTAATTGATGCATAAATTCACTTCCGGGGCCCACTTGGTGTATGCTTGGGCTGAGATTGATTAATCCACGAGCTGAGGCATTTCCTGGAGTTGAACTTTGAGTTATGACGTGTTTTGGGCGTTCAACTCCGGATCATGACGTTTTTCTGGCGTTTAACTCCAGACAGCAGCATGAACTTGGCGTTCAACGCCAAGTTACATCGTCATTCTTCGAATAAAGTATGGACTATTATATATTGCTGGAAAGCCCTGGATGTCTAATTTCCAACGCCGTTGAGAGCGCGCTAATTGGAGTTCTGTAGCTCCAGAAAATCCATTTCGAGTACAGGGAGGTCAGATTCCAACAACATCAGCAGTCCTTTTGTCAGCCTTCTTCAGAGTTTTGCTCAAGTCCCTCAATTTCAGCCAGAATTTACCTGAAATCATAGAAAAACACACAAACTCATAGTAAAGTCCAGAAATGTGAATTTAACATAAAAACTAATGAAAACATCCCTAAAAGTAGCTTGAACTTACTAAAAACTACCTAAAAACAATGCCAAAAAGCGTATAAATTATCCGCTCATCAGTCGCGTCAGTCACACGCCCACGTAATTTGTGTTTCGCAGGTCAAGCGTTCGCCTTGTCCATGCGCTCGCGTCGATTCTCTTTTGAGCGAACCACGCGTTCGCATGGTCTATGCGGACGCGTCACTGCCAGTTTCTTCCAAGGACTCCAATTTGTGCTTTCCTTCCATTTTTGTATGTTTCCTTTCCATCCTTTAAGTCATTCCTGCCCTATAAAACCTGAAAGTACTCAACACAGAAATCAGACATCGAATGGTAATAAAGGATAATTAAATTTGGTAATTTTAAAGCATAGGAAACATGTTTTCTCATATATCAAATTCCAAGGAAGGAATTGTAAAATCATGCAAATTAATATGAATAAGTAGGTGAATAGTTGATAAATCATTCAATTTAAGTACAAGATTTATCATAAAATAGTGGTTTATCAACAACCTCCAAGGCATATCATAGTTGAAGACTTGGAAGAGGTTGATCAAGAGATAGAGATTCAAGAAGAATAAACACAAACTCCCATGCCCTTGGTAAGCAATGAAGAATAGATTGAATTGGAAGAAATCTACTAAGAGGAAGAGGTTGAAATTGAAGAAGCTTGCAAAGAGGTGGAAGTTGTCAAGGAAGAGCACAAGGGAGTGGAGCTTACACAATCATTGGAAACACCTCTTCCAAAGCCATTACCATCCAATACAACATTCAAGTGGGTAAAATTCTTATTCTTGACCTTTACTTTCCCACTTGAATATGGTTTACTGGAGATGGATGGTCAACTTAGAGCTCTTTGTGGCATTAAGAGTAAGAGGAAGATGGTTTGTGGGAGGAACTGTCAAGCAAGGTTCAATATGGTTGTACGATCCAAGTTGAAATGCAAAGGTTGGTGTAAAGTTCAATTGAATTGGTCTAGGAAGTTGTTTGGATGCTTCAGTGAGAATTCAGATTGCTTGCCACTCGGTCGGAACAATGGTGATCAACAAGAAGACGGGTGCAAAACCAAGGTTTACGACCCCGGTATTCATTCTAGCAATCAACACTCTTGGGGCCTTGTCACTTGCTTCAACTTGCTTAAAGACTTTATGCGTCTAATTTGGGACCCCGGAGGTTACTGGAAGTACAAAAATTGGTGGAGATTCCTGGACGAGTTCAAGCACAAGTCATCATGACAGGGAGCTCATCCAATGTCCAACTTAAGGACAATAAGTAAAAGTGCTAGGTGGGAGACAACCCACCAAGGTATGATCGTTTCACTCTCTTCTTAGTTTTTATTCTACTGACTCTTCTCATTATTCATGCATATAGTCTGCATTCTCATCTTCATACTGCATATATATACAAAAAGGGGCAGAAAGTTGCGTGGGAGCTGTGCAGAAAGTGTGCTTTACGCACAAACAACACCACGTGTACGCGTACCTGAAGCGTGCACGTCACTTGTTCTTTTGGCAAACCACGCGTAAGCGTCAATGACGCACACACGTGGCCCTGAGAAATCGACATAAAAAGGTGTTCTCCCGAAAGTTGTGCGGGCATGGTGCTGATACTGTGCTAGAGGCACAAAATCAGTCACGCATACGCGTCCCTGATGCGTGCGCATCATTTCCGTTTTCTGATCACAGGCACGCGCACGCATCGTATCCAATTTTGGCCCACAACATGAAATGCACAGAGAGTTGTGCGAGTGCGGGGCTGCTCGCGTGCGATTTGCACAACCAGGAGCACGCGTACGCGTGCTAGATGCCCTTGCGTCGCCCTACATATTGTGCGACCCACGCGTACGCATGCAGTACGCGTGGGCATCGTTCACGCAACACCAACTGATCCCTGCGCACGCGTCGCTTTTTGTTCTCTATTTAACTTCTTTCTTCTCTCCTTTCTTGTTCTTTTTCCTTTTCTTTGGTGTTAAATTTTTCTCACTCAACTGTTGCATATTTCCTGCATTATTTTGGGTGCTCCTTGACTTGTTTGCTATTTAGTTGACATGCCCTGTGCTTCTATTATTTTCTCACTCACATGTTGTAGCTACCATGTAGTTGAGAACATTATTAATTGGCACTAGCCCACATATGTTTTATATCTTTTTATATCTTTGCTTGTGGGTTCTTTCCCTTCCTTTTTCTCTTCTTTCAAGATGGTTTATTCGGTAAGGGATAACTAAGTAGGAACAACAATCAATTATCAACTGATCTTGGGAACGTCCAACAAGGATAGAACTTCCGATTATTCTTCTCCTAGTAAAGGCTTTTCATTGTTATTAATTTATTTTCTTTGGAATTTTCTCTTCTTATTTCTCAGTCCAAAACTCCAATTCACACAACTCATAACCAATAATAAGAACACCTCCCTACAATTCCTTGAGAGACGACCCGAGGTTAAATACTTTGGTTATCAATTTTATTAGGGGTTTGTTACTTGTGACAACCAAATTTTTGTACGAAAGGATTCTTTGTTGGTTTAGAAGCTATACTTGCTACGAGAGCTTATTTGTGAAATTCTAAACCACACAAAAGTCCGTACATCACATGCATGTAAGTAGTTGCATTAAATAAAATGTTTACCTTTTCATTCTTCTCCTTTTGGTTTGATTTAAGTCGATTTCATTACATAAACCGACATTTATTCATCTAAATAGCACGCTTTTGAGATTTCTTCCTAAATTTTGCTTAATTATGAAACATGCCTTTTAGGACTTAAAATAGCTAAAATTAATTCACTTTAATCCCATTTGGTGCCTTGATATATTTGTTGAGTGATTTAAGAAGTGATGGAAAAAGTGAAGAGAAGAGCATGCAAAAGGGAGAAATCATGAAGAAAATGAAGTTTGGAAGCTGCTGCAAAGATGCGTACGCACAGTGTTGTGTGCATACGCACAACGGTGACTTTGTGCATGGATGCGTATGCACCAAATGTCGTGCGTATGCACGATGGAAATTTTGCGCAAGGATGCGTACACACTGTAAGTCATGCGTACGCACGACTGCATATGCGTGAGGTTATTAATGCAAATCGCTGGGGGCAAATTCTGGGCCTCCAAAACCCAGTCCAACTCATTTTCTGAAACTATTTAAGGTCAAAGTGAAGAGGAATGAAGGGGGGCCAATTAGGTTTAGCTTTTATATGTTTTTCTCTTAGTTTCTAGAGAGAGAAGCTCCCCCCTCTCTCTAGAATTAGAGTTTTTAGCTTAGTTTCCTTTTAATTTTAGAACTTTAATTCTTGTTTTAGTGTAGTTTCATTTATATTTCTATGCTTTCTTGTCTTTATCTTCTTCATCTCTTTTGTTATTTTCTCTTTTATGTCAATTTTCATGTTATGAACACTTTTGTATTTTAATTCCAATTAATGCAATTTTATGTTTCCATGTCATTTATTGCTTTCTCTAGTTGTTATTGTTATTTTCTTGCTTTGGTGGTTTTAGAATTTATTTTATTGCAATTTAATATTATTGTTTTTCATGCACACCAAGTGTTTGATAGAATACTTGGCTTAGTTTTCACTTAGTTTTTCTCCACTCTTGGCTTGAAATTGTTGACTTTGGTGATCCTTGAGTCATTGATGTCCATTCTTATTTGATACATTAGAGTAGTTAGTTGATTTGGTCTCCATTGAATCTATGTAATCCTTAGTGTTGACATAGGACTTATGGATTGAAATCAACTATGCCTACTTGACTTATCTTCGATGTAAGGTTGACTAAGTAGGATTAACTCTTCATAATCATCATGTGTTTGTGGTCAATGGCTAGGATAGGTAACATTAGCTCTCAATTACTTGCCAAGAGGTTTTCTTGCATTTGAAGTTTCCTTTCCTTGCATTTAATTGCTTCGACCTTCATTGCTTTTCATTTAATTTCTTTCATGTTTACTTTTCACACTCTTGGTTGAGAAATTGGGTGTTTGGGTGGAATTGAGTTGTGGATGTCCATTCTGCATTGTGCGAGAATTGTTAATTGGTTTGGTTTCCCTTGACTCTAAGTGACCCACTAGTGTTAACATAGGACTTAGGGATTGGAATCAATTATGCCCTTTTGACTAATTCTCAAGTAGGATTGACTAATTGGGATTAATTCCACACAATTGCCATGTTTGTGGTCCATAGGTAGGATATGAATCCTTAATTCCCCAATTCTTGCTTTGAGTTGCCATTTACATTCTTTGCATGATCATTTAATTTCTTACTATTTACATTTCTTGCCTATCTTGCATTCACAATCCCCCATGCTCTCTCTCATATCCAATAATTGTACATTTCATTGCAACTCCTAGGGAGAACGACCCGAGGTTGAAATACTCTCGGTTTATATTTGTTTTGAATTTGACATTTGATTTGAGCATTACTTGTTGGCTTGGAACTATAATTACAACGCCAATCTTATTTTGAGATAAAATTCATTGCCGACGGTTTTGCTCATTATCAAAGGGTCCAAGGAGGTCGAGCCTCCATTTTGCAAACGGCCAGGGCGACGTAACATCGATGAGCTCCTCTGGTGGAGCGATATGGAAGTTAGAATGCTTCTGACATGGTGGCCAGAAGAACCCAGCTCGGAGTACCTTGTTGGAAAGAGCTTGTGCCCCGAGGTGATTACCACACATGCCACTATGTACTTCTTCCAGGACTTACCTTGTGTCAGAGGTCGGCACACATTTTAGGAGGGGTGTTGAAATCCCTCTCCTGTATAAGATGTTGCCCACTATGGTGTAGTACTGTGCTTCTCATACTAGCCTTTTCGCTTCCTTTTTATCTGTGGGAAGTGTCTCAGACTTGAGGTAGTTGATTATGGGGGGTTGATGAGTGGATAATTTATACGCTTTTTGGCATTGTTTTTAGGTAGTTTTTAGTAGAATCTAGCTACTATTAGGGATATTTTTATTAGTTTTTATGTAAAATTCACATTTATGGGCTTTACTATGAGTTTGTGTATTTTTTTGTGATTTCAGGTATTTTCTGGCTAAAATTGAGGGACCTGAGCAAAAATCTTATTTAGGCTGAAAAAGGACTGCTGATGCTGTTGGATTCTGACCTCCCTGCACTCGAAATGGATTTTCTGGAGCTACAGAACTCCAAATGGCGCGCTCTCAACTGCGTTGGAAAGTAGACATCCAGGGCTTTCCAGCAATATATAATAGTCTTCGAGTTAAGATGATGCAAACTGACGTTCAACGCCAGTTCCATGCTGCATTATGGAGTAAAATGCCGGAAACACGTCACAAACCAGAGTTAAACGCCAAAAACACGTTACAACTTGGCGTTTAACCCCAAGAGAAGACTCTGCACGTGTAAAGCTCAAGCTCAGCCCAAGAACACACCAAAGTAGACCCCGAAAGTGGATTTCTGCACTTAGACTTATTTCTGTAAACCCTAGTAGCTAGTTTAGTATAAATAGAACTTTTTACTATTGTACTAGGTGTCTTTTACCAAGTCTTATCTTTGGACGATTAGTTCTTAGACTTTGGGGGGCTGGCCATCCGGCCATGCCTGGACCATCACTTATGTATTTTCATCGGTGGAGTTTCTACACACCATAGATTAAGGTGTGGAGCTCTGCTGTACCTCGAGAATTAATGCAATTACTATTATTCTTCTATTCAATTCAAGCTTATTCTTATTCTAAGATATTCACTGCACTTCAACCTGATGGATGTGATGATCCATGACACTCATCATCATCCGTTCTTATGAACGCGTGCCTGACAACCACTTCAGTTCTACAAGCGAGAGCTAGAGCGTGTATCTCTTAGATTCTTTAATCAGAATCTTCGTGGTATAACCTAGAATCCATTGGCAGCATTCTTGAAAATCCGGAAAGTCTAAACCTTGTCTGTGGTATTCCAAGTATGATTCATGGATTGAATGACTGTGACGAGCTTCAAACTCGTGAGTGTTGGGCGTAGCGACAGACACAAAAGGATCAATGGATCCTATTCCGACATGATCGAGAACTGATAAACCCCATTTGTAGGGTTTATCTTGTGCTTGATTTAGGGGATTTTATAACCTTTTACCCACATTTATCCATTGAAATAGCATGGTTTTATCACTTCTCCTTTAATTGTGCTTAAGAGTGAAAACATGCTTTTTAGGACTTAAAATAGCTATATCTAATTCTCCTTGATTCCATTAGATGCCTTGATATGTTTGCTAAGTGATTTCAGATTTAGGAGGCAAGGATTGGACCAAGGGAATGAAGGAAAAGCATGTAAAAATGGAGAACTCATGAAGAAATGAAGGAACCGGAAAGCTGTCAAGCCGACCTCTTCGCACTTAAATGACCATAACTTGAGCTACAGAGGTCCAAATGATGCAGTTCCAGTTGGGTTGGAAAGCTAACATTCGGGGCTTTGAAACGATATAAGATTTGCTATGGTTGAACCGCGCATGGTGACGCGTACGCGCATAGTATGCGCACGCGCCATTGCTGCCACCTGGTTCACTTAAAGCAAAACGTGGCCAGCGAATTCTAAAGCCTTGTGGGCCCAATCCAACTTATTTCTGATGCTATTTAACCCAAGGAGTGAAGGGTGAATCAATATACTTCACAACATTTAGAAGTTAGTTACCATTAGTCATAGTTTAGTTTTAGAAGTAGTTTCTAGAGAGAGAAGCTATCACTTCTCTCTAGGATTAGGATTAGGATTAGGTTTAGTTCTTAGATCTAGATTTTAATTCATCTTCTTCTACTTCTATCTTCTCAATTCCTTGTTGTTACATTCATTCTTCTTCCATTCTTTTATTATAATTTCCTTCATGTTGTTCTTGTGTTTTGTTGTAGATCTACTTTTGTTTCTTCTACTCTCTTTCAATTCAATCAAGGTAATTCATAATAAATGTGTTTCTTTTGATTGTTGTTCTTAATTCCTTTCAATAATTGTTGTTAGATTTCATTCTTGTTGTCAATTTACTATGTTTTTCTTTTGTGCCTTCCAAGTGTTTGAGAAAATGCTTGGTTGGATTCTAGAGTAGAGTTTTATGTTCTTGGCTTGGAAAGGTAACTTAGGAACTCTTGAGTTACTAATGTCAAAGTAATTGATGATTGGGATCCATTGACTTTAGTTCTCACTAATTGAATTAGTGGAGAGTTAGGACTTATGGACTAGGATTGATATAGCTCATTTGACTTTCCTTTACTACTAGTTAGAGGATGATTTAATGAGATTAATCCTTGCCAATTCTCATATTGTGGTTAGTGATTAGGATAGGGATCCTTGACCACCAACCATTGCCAAGACCTTTTTAGGCCTTAGTTTACTTTCTTGCCATTTATCTTTCATGTTTCTTATTAAAACCCCAAAAATAACACATAACCAATAACAAAACACTTCATTACAATTCCTAGGGAGAACGACCCAATGTTCCACTACTTCGGTTTATAAATTTTAGGGGTTTGTACTAGTGACAAACAACTTTTTGTATAAAAGGATTATTGTTTGGTTTAGAAACTATACTTTACAACGAGAATTCATTAGTGAAATTCTAAACCATCAAAAATCCAATCATCAAAATAGCACCGTTGCCGGGGATTTGCAATGGTGTTATGTTATTGGTTATTGTACATATGTGAATAGTGTAAATAGTTTGTCTTTTGCTTGTTTACTAGATTTTGTTAGTTTTATTTTGTTTTTCCATAATGAATTCTCACTTTGGCTATGAGTTTGGCTCTAATTATGTTGTAGGGAATGTGAACTTCAATGCTAACATGTACCAAGGATGGAACACTCCAAGATGGGAGGAGCCTCAGGGAATTGATCACTCCTATTGGCATCAACCTTCGGACACTTATAGGTATAATTCTCATCCTAATGCATGTCAATTCAATGGTTATGGTGGCTCCTTTTATGACAATCAACCACCACCATATACCTATGAATCTTTTCCTCAACATGATGCTCAACCATACTCACAAGCCCCTTTCTACCAAGTACCTTTATGTGACCCTTATCCATCATATAACCAATCACCCATACCACATCCTTGTGATCATTATGAGCAAGAACCTTTAGAACCACCACAACCCTATCATGATTATTACCAAGAACCACCTCAATACTCACCATCTCCACAATTCTACGAAGAAGAACCACCTTCCTACCATGAACCCTCTCTCCAAAATAATGAACCTTCTTACTCACCCCAAACCCCAATAGACGATCTTCTCACTTTGTTACTTCAAGGACAAGAAGTCATGAAGTGGGATACACTTGAGTTTGTGACCAATTTGACCAAGGTGGTGCATACTTTAGCCCACCAATGTTTGAAGACTCAAGGTACTTCCGTGACCACATGTGAAAGGTTAAAAGAAGAGCAAAGCATGAAGGAGAAATTGGAAAATCCGGTAGAGAATGAGGAGTCAAATTTTGTGTTGGAACAATTGGAGAAGCCTATGATCATTGAAGAGAAGGAAGAGGTGGTTGAAGATTTAGGAGATGTTGAAAGTCCAGGGGAATATAGCATCATGGAGAACTCTTCCAAGAAGCTTGATATTGACATTGAGGAGGGTGCGCAACCTCCAAGGCATATCATCGTTGGAGACTTGGAAGAGGCTTATCAAGAGATGGATTCAATCATGGATGAATTCCTCTCTACAACGGAATCCTCTCCCATTGGACATGAAGTTGAAATTATAAAAGAATGTGCACAACCCCCCATACCCTTGGTGAGCAATGAGAACGAGAGTGAATCGGAGGAGAGCTACCAAGAGGGAAAAGTTGGCATGGTGTATATCGAAATTGAAGAATATGAAGAGGTTGATCAAGAGATGGATTCATTCATCAATGAATTCCTATCCAAAATTGAACCACCTCCCATTAGGCAAGAAATCAAAGTTCTTGAAGACAACACCAAGCTATGTGATAAAAGGGGAAAGATTGAAATCGAGGAAGCTCACAAAGAGGTGGAAATACACAAAGAAGAGCACAAGGAAGTAGACCTTGCATTGTCTAAGTGTGGAGAGGCCTCCCTTCCCGAGTCACCATCCAACACAACATTCAAGTGGGTAAAATTCTTATCCCTAAGCTTTACTTTCTCACTTGAATATGGTTTGATTGAAACGGATGGATAACTTAGAGCTCTTTATGGACTTAAAGGAAAAAGAGAATTGTGTAGTGGTTGGAAATTTGGTATAAAGCTCACTAAGGTCAAAGCTTTAAGGTATAGGGATGATGTTGGGACAAGAATCACTTTGTATGGGTCTAGAAGGAAGCATTGGTAGAGTGAAGAGAATTCTATATGTCAACCGCCCTTATGTCAACCACCCGTACGAAAAAAATCATAAAACTCAACTCACGGATGGGTGTGAATATAAGATATGGGATCCCGGTTCGCTATGTGAAGAACTATGGGAACGCATATCTTGGGTAGAACTCTACCCAAGCTTGATGAAGATGGTTGGAAATTCTGTCAACCAATTGAGAGGCAAAGATCCTTGGGAGTTCCAAGATGAGTACAAGCACAAGCCACCTTGATGAGGAGCTCCCCATAAGTCCAACTTAAGGACAATAAACAAGAGTGCTAGGTGGGAGACACCCCACCATGGTAAAATCCTTTCATTTTCTCTTTTGTACATATTGATAGAATTAGTTTAAATTCATGTTTTGATTAGTTAGTTGAGTATATTTGGTAGTATAATATGTTAAATAAGGTTTTATGGTGTTTTGGTAGCTGTTTGGAGGTTTGGAATGCCTGGATTGGTGCAAAAACATAGCAAAAATTTTTGAAAAACAGAGCACCATCCACGCGTACGCGCACTGCGTGCGTACGCATGCATCAAGCGTTTTGGACCATCCACGCACGCGCGCAATGCGTGCGTACACGTGGATTGAGAAGTTCCACCCTCCATGCATTTTCCAGAGAGTTGTGCCTGCGCCGCGCCAACGTTGTGCCTTTGGCACAAACCTATTCGCGCGTACGCACACATGACGCGTGCGCGCCACTCTCGGAATAATCCTTCGATGCAGACGCCCCCTGTACGCGTACGCGTCAGGTCCATTGCACCACAACCCACGCGCGCGCGCCATGTGCGCGTACGCGCGGATCCCCTTTTCTCAACACTTCTCTTTTCTTCCCCTCTTTCCATTTCCTTCCCTCTCCTTTCTTCTTTCCTTCTTCTACACCTCATCCAACACATCCAAACACCATTGATAACCCTTTATTTTAGTTAGTTAATTAGTTAGTAAGGTAGTTAATTAGTTAGTTTTAGTTTAGTTTTCATTTTATTTTTCTATCTTTCCATTATAAGTGTTGGATTATGGATTTTGCTTACCATATATTGCTGCTTATTACTAATTGAATGCTATCTTAGCATAATTGTTTTAAATATTCTTTGTTGGATTCTATCGTTGAGGTTATATTTTGCTACTTGGTTTTGACTTTTTTTATGCTTACCTTTTGAAGAATACCAAATGATGAGATTTGCCTTCGAGCTCGTAACTCTTCTTGAATTACATGATTTGCCACCATGTGGTTTGAGCCTTATTCTTCAATTAGGCAACCTCTTGATGGATGATGTTGTGCATTTACCTTAATGCATTGTATTTCATGATCATATGCATCCATATACTTTAGCTTGAATGCTTTCATGCTTCTTTAATGCTTGTTTTACCTTACAAGTTCACTTAAAGCATCTCAAGCATACTAGAATGAGTAAAGTGCATGCTTCTTTTGTGACATAACTTTTTATGCTAGTGTGGGTTCTAAACCGTGCAATTTAGAATTCACATTCCTTATTTGTCATTAATGTCACACTAATTCACTCACTCATTTCTAGTGATTTACCTCATTCCAACAATGTATGCTTCCTTGCTTTTATATCTTCTCATCTTATGGTGTTATATTTTTGTTTTTTTATGATGAATGCACCACAAGTAAACATGGAAGCAGGACTAAGAACACACAACAATCCGGAGAGTCGCCGTACCCCCTTGCTCATCTCTGAGTGTACCGAGGACGGTGCAAACTTTTAAGTGTGGGGAGGTCGTACGACCGGTCGGCGATTTTGGGTGACAAATTTCTAATCCCAACACTTTTGCATTTCATTCTAGGATTTTAGGATTTTTTTTACTTGCATTTTCTTAGTTTTGCATATATATATACACAATAAGCTTAGTCAAAATAATGAAATTTTTTCAAGATTTCTATCTATAGGGCACCAATTGATTTGAGTGAAAACTTTTCATTAAACTTGCTTGAATTATATATCTTGTGGATCATGTTTTTGAGCTAAGAACACAAGCAAGTGAGTTTTGAGCCTAATGGTGTGGTTACATCTTATAACCACTTATTTTCCTTCTTGTGTGCATTATTCTCTTTCTATGAATGTAATCTTTGATTTGTTTGATTTTTTATGTCCATTATTTTGTGTATTCATGCATTTATATGATTGAGGCCATCATTTCATTAGCTCACTTATCCAAATAGCCAACCTTTTATATTCCTTTGTTAGCCAATTTGAGCCTACGCTTAACCCACTTGTTCTTATTTTAGCACATTACAAGCCTTAAAGTGAAAAACAATAATTGTCCCTTATTTGGATCTTTGATTAGCTTAGGCTAGTGTGTCTAACATTCAAGTGTGGAAATCTTGGGACATTGGGTGAATAAAAGGGTAGTTTTGTATTTTTATTGGAAATATTGGGAATTGGGTACATGCTCATGTATTGATTAAATATATAGACCTTATGCATTGACATTCTTGTATATGAATGAAAGAAAAAGAAAAAAAATAATATGGAAAAAAATATAGAAAAAGAAAGAAAAAGAAGAAAAAGAAAGAAATAAAAAGGGGACAAAATGCCCCAAAGCAAAGTGTAGCTCAATAAAATCTATGCATAAGTATTGTAAAGCAAAAAGAGAATGCATGAGTATGTAAAAAAGTGAAGAATGGGTAGTTAGGATAGCTTTAAAATTGTATAGGATGTCATAGGTTAGGTGGGAAGCTTAAGCTTATCAAAGATTCAAATTTCAAGCTCACTTAACCATATATGCATCATACTTTGACCCTAGCCCCATTACAACCTAAGGAAAAGACCTCATGATAGATGTATGCATGCATGAAATATATGTTAATTGTTAGAAGAAGAAAAAATCTTGGAAAGCATGATTAGGGGAGAATTGAGAGAATCAACCCTAAACACTTGAGCGAATAGAGCGCAAACACATCCGGTGAAGGTTTGATGCTCAATTACATGTTTTCGCCTATGATAATCTCTTCATGCAAGTTTGTAAAAATATTTAATAGCTCAATTCAGTTGTGGTTTGGCATGGTTGTTAATACATTTTGCCCTTGTGCATATATGCTTCTTGGGAATTGATTTATTTTAACTAAGCAATTGCATTCATGTAGATAATTGCATATAGGTAGATTGCATTTAGTTAGTTTCCATTGAATAATTGCCATACCCTTACTTCATTCTTGGTTTAAGCATGAGGACATGCTTGGTTTAAGTGTGGGGAGGTTGATAAACCCCATTTATAGGGTTTATCTTGTGCTTGATTTAGGGGATTTTATAACCTTTTACCCACATTTATCCATTGAAATAGCATGGTTTTATAACTTCTCCTTTAATTGTACTTAAGAGTGAAAACATGCTTTTTAGGACTTAAAATAGCTAAATCTAATTCTCCTTGATTCCATTAGATTCCTTGATATGTATGCTAAGTGATTTCAGATTTAGGAGGCAAAGATTGGACCAAGGGAATGAAGGAAAAGCATGTAAAAATGGAGAACTCATGAAGAAATGAAGGAACCGGAAAGCTGTCAAGCTGACCTCTTCGCACTTAAATGACCATAACTTGAGCTACAGAGGTCCAAATGATGCGGTTTTAGTTGGGTTGGAAAGCTAACATCCGGGGCTTCGAAACAATATAAGATTTGCTATGGTTGAACCGTGCATGGTGACGCGTACGCACATAGTACGCGCATGCGCTGTTGCTGCCACCTGGTTCACTTAAAGCAAAACGTGGCCAGCGAATTCTAAAGCCTTGTGGGCCCAATCCAACTCATTTCTGATGCTATTTAACCCAAGGAGTGAAAGGGGAATCAATATACTTCACAACATTTAGAAGTTAGTTACCATTAGTCATAGTTTAGTTTTAGAAGTAGTTTCTAGAGAGTTAAGCTCTCACTTCTCTCTAGGATTAGGATTAGGATTAGGTTTAGTTCTTAGATCTAGATTTTAATTCATCCTTTTCTACTTCTATCTTCTCAATTCCTTGTTGTTACACTCATTCTTCTTTCATTCTTTTGTTATAATTTCCTTCATGTTGTTCTTGTGTTTTGTTGTAGATCTACTTTTGTTTCTTCTACTCTCTTTCAATTCAATCAAGGTAATTCATAATAAATGTGTTTCTTTTGATTGTTGTTCTTAATTCCTTTCAATAATTGTTGTTAGATTTCATTCTTGTTGTCAATTTACTATGTTTTTCTTTTGTGCCTTCCAAGTGTTTGAGAAAATGCTTGGTTGGATTCTAGAGTAGAGTCTTATGTTCTTGGCTTGGAAAGGTAACTTAGGAACTCTTGAGTTACTAATGTCCAAGTAATTGATGATTTGGATCCATTGACTCTAGTTCTCACTAATTGAATTAGTGGAGAGTTAGGACTTATGGACTAGGATTGATATAGCTCATTTGACTTTCCTTTACTACTAGTTAGAGGAAGATTTAATAAGATTAATCCTTGCCAATTCTCATATTATGGTTAGTGATTAGGATAGAGATCCTTGACCACCAACCATTGCCAAGACCTTTTTAGGCATTAGTTTACTTTCTTGCTATTTATCTGTCATGTTTCTTATTAAAACCCCTCACAACCAATAACAAAACACTTCATTACAATTCCTAGGGAGAACGACCCGAGGTTCCAATACTTCGGTTTATAAATTTTAGGGGTTTGTACTAGTGACAAACAACTTTTTGTATGAAAGGATTGTTGTTTGGTTTAGAAACTATACTTTACAACGAGAATTCATTAGTAAAATTCTAAATCGTCAAAAATCCATTCATCAAGAACCGACAGATGATTAGCCGTGCTGTGACAGATCATTTGGACCATTTTCACTGAAAGGATGGGAAGTAGCCATTGACAACTGTGACGCCGTACATACAGCTTGCCATAGAAAGGAGTAAGAATGATTGGATGAAAGCAATAGGAAAGCAGAGATTCAAAAGGGATAAAGCATCTCCATACACTTATCTGAAATTCCCACCAATGATTTACTTAAGTATCTCTATCTTTATTTTACATTTTATTTATATTTTAAATTATCAAACTCCATAACCATTTATTATCCGCCTAACTGAGATTTACAAGATGACCATAGTTTGCTTCATACCAACAATTTCCGTGGGATCGACCCTTACTCACGTAAGGTATTACTTGGACGCCCCAGTGCACTTGCTGGTTAGTTGTGTGAAGTTGTGACAAATTATGATTCACGTTTGAGAGCTCCAAGTCTATTGGCGCCATTGTTGATGATCACAATTTATGCGCACCAAGTTTTTGGCGCCGTTGCCAAGGATTGTTCGAGTTTGGATAACTAACGGTTCATCTTGTTGCTCAGATTAGGTAATTTTCTTCTTATTTTATTTTCAAAAAGTTTTCAAAAATCGTTCAAACAAATTTTTCTTTGTTTTCGTTTTTCTAGAAAAAATTTCGAAAAAATACAAAAAATTATGAAATCATAAAAAAAATCAAAAAAATATTTTTGTGTTTCTTGTTTGAGTATTGAGTCAATTTTTAAGTTTGGTGTCAATTCCATGTTTTAAAAACTTTTGCATTTTTCGAAAATTCATGCATGTGTTCTTCATAATCTTCAAGTTGTTCTTGATAAGTCTTCTTGTTTGATCTTCATATTTTCTTGTTTTGTGTCTTTTGTTGTTTTTCATATGCATTTTTGCATTCATAGTGTCTAAACATGAAAATTTTCTAAGTTTGGTGTCTTGTGTATTTTTCTTTTCTTGAAAATTTTTCAAAAATAAGTCTTGATGTTCATCTTGATCTTCAAGGTGTTCTTGGTGTTTATCTTGACATTCATAGTGTTCTTGCATGCATCATGTGTTTTGATCCATAATTTTTATGTTTTGGGTCATATTTGGGTTTTTCTCTCTCATCATTAAAAAAATAAAAAATATATCTTTTCCTTATTTCTCTAATAAATTTCGAAATCTTTGGGTTGACTTAGTCAAAAATTTTTAAAATTAGTTGTTTCTTGTTAGTCAAGTCAAGATTTCAATTTTAAAAATCTTATCTTTTCAAAACTTTTTCAAAAATCAAATCTTTTTTCATTTTTCTTTTGTATTTTCGAAAATATTTTTAAAAAAATTTGATTTTCAAAATCTTTTTCTTAATTTTATTTCATAATTTTCAAAAACTTTACTAACAATTAATGTGATTGATTCAAAAATTTGAAGTTTGTTACTTTCTTGTTAAGAAAGGTTCAATCTTTAAATTCTAGAATCATATCTTTTAGTTTCTTGTTAGTCAAGTAATCAATTTTAATTTTAAAAATCAAATCTTTTTCAAAATCAATTTCAAAAATCTTTTCTAACTTCTTATCTTTTCAAAATTGATTTTCAAATCTTTTTCAACTAACTAATTGACTTTTTGTTTGTTTTACTATTTCTTATCTTTTTCAAAATTCTTTTTACTTAACTAATTGTTTCAAATTTTAATTTTAATTTTATTTCTTCTCTTAATTTTCGAAAATCACTAACTTTTTTTCAAAAATAATTTTCGAAATTCTCCCCCTCTCATCTCTTTCTATTTATTTTATTTATTTACTAACACTTCTCTTCATCTAAAACTTTGAACCCTCTCTTCTCCTTTGTGTTCGAATTTTTCTCCTCCTTCTTCTATTCTTTTCTTCTTCTACTCACATAAAGGAATCTCTATACTGTGACATAGAGGATTCCTCTTCCTTTTCTGTTCTCTTCTTTTTCATATGAGCAGGAGCAAGGACAAGGACATTCTTGTTGAAGCAGATCCTGAACCTGAAAGGACTCTAAAGAAGAAGCTAAAAGAAGCTAAAGCACAACAATCCAGAGAAAACCTTACAAAGAATCTCGAAAAAGAAGACATGGCTAAACCCAATAACAATGGTAGAGGTGCAAGGAGGATGCTTGGTGATTATACTACACATACTTCCAATTTTTATAGAAGAAGCATCTCAATCCCTGCCATTGGAGCAAACAATTTGAAGTTAAAGCCTCAACTAATTACTATGATGCAACAGAACTGCAAGTTCCATGGAATTCCATCAGAAGATCCCTATCAGTTTTTAACTGAATTCTTGAAGATCTGTGATACTGTTAAGACTAATGGAGTAGATCCTAAAATCTACAGGCTCATACTTTTCCCCTTTGCTGTAAGAGACAGAGCTAGAACATGGTTAGACTCACAACCTAAAGATAGCCTGAACTCTTGGGAAAAACTGGTCACGACCTTCTTGGCCAAGTTCTTTCCTCCTCAAAGGCTGAGCAAGCTTAGAGTAGATGTTCAAACCTTCAAGCAAAAAGATGGTGAATCCCTCTATGAAGCTTGGGAAAGATACAAGCAGTTGACCAAAAAGTGTCCTTCTGGCATGCTTTCAGAGTGGACCATTTTAGATATATTCTATGATGGTCTATCTGAGCTTTCTAAGATATCACTGGACCATTTTGCAGGTGGATCCATTCACCTAAAGAAAACACCTCTAGAAGCTTAAGAACTCATTGACATGGTTGTAAATAACCAATTCATGTACGACTCTGAGAGGAATCCTGTGAGTAATGGGACGCCTCAGAAAAGGGGAGTTCTTGAAATTGATACTCTGAATGCCATATTAGCTCATAACAAAATGTTGACTCAACAAGTCAACATGATTTCTCAGAGTCTGAATGGATGGCAAAATGCATCCAATAGTACTAAAGAGGCATCTTCTGAAGAAGAAGCTTATGATCCTGAGAACCCTGCAATGGCAGAGGTGAATTAATGGGTGAAGCCTATGGAAACACCTATAATCCCTCATGGAGAAATCATCCAAATTTCTCATGGAAGGATCAACAAAAGCCCCAACAAGGCTTTAATAATGGTGGAAGAAACAGGTTTAGCAATAGCAAGCCTTTTCCATCATCTTCTCAGCAACAGATAGGGAATTCTGAGCAGAGTCCCTCTAGCTTAGCAAACAAAGTCTTTGATCTATCTAAGGCCACTTTAAGTTTCATGAGTGAAACAAGGTCCTCCATTAGAAATTTGGAGGTACAAGTGGGCCAGTTGAGTAAGAAAATTACTGAAATTCCTCCTAGTACTCTCCCAAGCAATACAGAAGAGAATCCAAAAAGAGAGTGCAAGGCCATTGATATAATCAAATGGCCAAATCCAAAGAGGAAGGGGAGAACATGAATCCCAATGAGGAAGACTGGTGTACAAAATTGTGATCATCAACAATGGCGCCAAAAACTTGGTAGCGCTCTCAAACATGAATCACACTTAGTCACAACTCCGCATAACTAACCAGCAAGTGGACTGGGTCGTCCAAGGAATACCTTACGTGAGTAAGGGTCGATCCCACGGAGATTGTGGTATGAAGCAAGCTATGGTCATATTGTAAATCTCAGTTAGGCGGATAGTAAATGTTATGGAGTTTTCAAATAATAAATAAAACAGAAAATAAAGATAGAGTTACTCATGTAATTCAATGGTGGGAATTTCAGATAAGTGTGTGGAGGTGCTTGTCCCTGTTGGATCTCTGCTTTCCTATTGTCTTCCTTCAATCTTTCTTATTCCTTTCCATGGCAAGCTGTATGTAGGGCATCACCATTGTCAATGGCTACATCCCATCTTGTCAGTGAAAAAGGTCCAAATGCTATGTCACAGCACGGCAAATCATCTGTCAGTTCTCGATCATGTTGGAATAGAATCGCTTGATTCTTTTGTGTTTGTCATCATGCCCAACAATCGCGAGTTTGAAGCTCATCACAGTCATTCAATCCCTGAATCCTAATCGGAATACCACAGACAAGGTTTAGACTTTTCGGATTCTCATGAATGCCGCCATCAGTCTAGCTTATACCACGAAGATTCTGATTAAGGAATCCAAGAGATATGCGCCCGGTCTAAGGTAGAACGGAAGTGGTTGTCAGTCACACGTTCATAGGTGAGAATCATGATGAGTGTCACGGATCATCACATTCATCATGTTGAAGTGCAACGAATATCTTAGAATAAGAACAAGTGGAATTGAATAGAAAATAGTAGTAATTGCATTGAAACTTGAGGTACAGTAGAACTCCACACCCTTAATCTATGGTGTGTAGAAATTCCACCGTTAAAAATACATAAGTGATGAAGGTCCAGGCATGGCCGAATGGCCAGCCCCTAAACGTAATCAAAAGATAAAAAAAATACAATCAAAGACGCTGAATTAATAGTAAAAAGTCCTATTTATACTAAACTAGCTACTAAGGTTTACAGAAGTAAGTAATTGATGCAGAAATCCACTTCCGGGGCCCACTTGGTGTGTGCTTGGGCTGAGCTTGAGCTTTACACGTGCAGAGGCTTCTTTTGGAGTTGAACGCCAAGTTGTAACATGTTTTTGGAATTCAACTCTGGTTCGTGACGTGGATCTGGCATTTGACTCCAGAATGCAGCATGAAACTGGAGTTTAGCGCCAGTTTACGTCATCTAATCTCAAATAAAGTATGAACTATTATATATTGCTGGATAGCTCTAGATGTCGACTTTCCAATTCCGTTGAGAGCGTGCCATTTGGAGTTCTGTAGCTCCAGAAAATCCATTTCGAGTGCAGGGAGGTCAGAATCCAACAGCATCAGCAGTTCTTTGTCAGCCTTTTATCAGAGTTTTGCTCAGGTCCCTTGGTGCGCGAAATTGTGAACAATACTTTTTCACAACTCTCATAATCCCCGGTCATGAACCCCAAAAACTTGGTAGCTCAATACCATGGCATTACACAACTTCGCACAACTAACCAGCAAGTGCACTGGGTCGTCCAAGTAATAAACCTTACGCAAGTAAGGGTCGATCCCACGGAGATTGTTAGTATTGAAGCAAGCTATGATCATCTTGTAAATCTTAGTCAGGCAAACTCAAATGTATATGGGTGATGAACGAAAATAACACAAAGGTAAAGATAGAGATACTTATGTAATTCATTGGTAGGAGCTTCAGATAAGCGCATGAAGATGCCTTCCCTTCCGTCTCTCTGCTTTCCTACTGTCTTCATCCAATCCTTCTCATTCCTTTCCATGGCAAGCTTGTGTAGGGTTTCACCGTTGTCAATGGCTACCTCCCATCCTCTCAGTGAAAGCGATTGCATATGCTCTGTCACAGCATAGCGGAATTCATCTGTCGGTTCTCAATCAGGCCGGAATAGAATCCAGTGATTCTTTTGCGTCTGTCACTAACGCCCCGTCTTCAGGAGTTTGAAGCACGTCACAGTCATTCAGTCATTGAATCCTACTCAGAATACCACAGACAAGGTTAGACCTTCCGGATTCTCTTGAATGCTGCCATCAGTTCTCGCCTATACCACGAAGACTCTGATCTCACGGAATGGTTGGCTCGTTTGTCAGACGAGCACTCGGTTGTCAGGCGATCAACCATGCATCGTGCAATCAGGAATCCAAGAGATATTCACTAGAGCCTTGATCGCTTGTAGAGCAAGAGTGGTTGTCAGTCACCTTGTTCATGGGTGAGAATGATGATGAGTGTCACGGATCATCACATTCATCAAGTTGAAGAACGAGTGATATCTTAGAACAAGAACAAGCGGAATTGAATGGAAGAACAATAGTAATTGCATTAATACTCGAGGTACAGCAGAGCTCCACACCTTAATCTATGGTGTGTAGAAACTCCACCGTTGAAAATACATAAGAACAAGAGTGATCATTGGTTTCGGCCCCAGAGAGGGAACCAGAAGAACCAAGATCTGATCTAAGAACTAGATGTCCAAAGATGATAATACAATAGTAAAAGGTCCTACTTATAGGAAACTAGTAGCCTAAGGTGTACAGAAATGAGTAAATGACATAAAAATCCACTTCCGGGCCCACTTGGTGTGTGCTTGGGCTGAGCAATGAAGCATTTTCTTGCAGAGACTCTTCTTGGAGTTAAACGCCAGCTTTAGTGCCAGTTTGGGCGTTTAACTCCCATTTGGGTGCCAGTTCCAGCGTTTAACGCTGGGATTCCTGAGGGTGACTTTGAACGCCGGTTTGGGCCATCAAATCTTGGGCAAAGTATGAACTATCATATATTGCTGGAAAGCCCAGGATGTCTACGTTTCAACGCCGCTGAGAGCGCGCCAATTGGGTTTCTGTAGCTCCAGAAAATATACTTCGAGTGCAGGGAGGTCAGAATCCAACAGCATCTGCAGTCCTTTTTTGGTCTCAGAATCAGATTTTTGCTCAGGTCCCTCAATTTCAGCCAGAAAATACCTGAAATCACAGAAAAACACACAAACTCATAGTAAAGTCCAGAAAAGTGAATTTTAACTAAAAACTAATAAAAATATACTAAAAACTAACTATATCATACCAAAAACATACTAAAAACAATGCCAAAAAGCATACAAATTATCCGCTCATCACAACACCAAACTTAAATTGTTGCTTGTCCTCAAGCAACTGAAAATCAAATAAGATAAAAAGAAGAGAATATGCAATGAATCCCAAAAACATCTATGAAGATCAGTATTAATCAGATGAGCGGGGCTTTTAGCTTTTTGTCTCTGAACAGTTTTGGCATCTCACTCTATCCTTTGAAATTCAGAATGGTTGGCTTCTTTAGGAACTTAGAATCCAGATAGTGTTAATGATTCTCCTAGTAAAGTATGATGATTCTTGAACATAGCTACTTATTGAGTCTTGGCTGTGGCCCAAAGCACTCTGTCTTCCAGTATTACCACCGGATACATACATGCCACAGACACATAATTGGGTGAACCTTTTCAGATTGTGACTCAGCTTTGCTAGAGTCCCCAACTAGAGGTGTCCAGGGTTCTTAAGCACACTCTTATTTGCCTTGGATCACAACTCTTATTTCTCTATTTTTTTCCATTTTTTTTTGAATTAAAAATGCTTTTTCTTGCTTTAAGAATCATTGTTTATGATTTTTCAGATCCTCAGTAACATGTCTCCTTTTTCATCATTCTTTCAAGAGCCAACATTCATGAACCACAAATTCAAGATACATATGCACTGTTTAAGCATAAATTCAGAGAACAAAAATATTGCCACCACATCAAAATAATTAAACTGTTATAAAATTCAAAATTCATGCAATTCTTTCCTTTATCAATTAAGCACATTTTTATTTAAGAAAGGTGGTGGATTCATAGGACATTCATAACTTTAAGGCATAGACACTAAGACACTAATGATCACAAGACACAAACATGGATAAACATAAGCATAAAATTCGAAAAACAGAAGAACAAAGAACAAGAAAATCAAAGAACGGGTCCATCTTAGTGATGGCGGCTCTTTCTTCCTCTTGAAGATCCTATGGAGTGCTTGAGCTCCTCAATGTCTCTTCCTTGTCTTTGTTGCTCCTCCCTCATGATTCTTTGATCTTCTCTAATCTCATGAAGGATGATGGAGTGTTCTTGATGCTCCACCCTTAGTTGTCCCATGTTGGAACTCAATTCTCCTAGGGAGGTGTTTAGTTGCTCCCAATAGTTTTGTGGAGGAAAGTGCATCCCTTGAGGAATCTCAGGGATCTCATGATGAGTGGGGTCTCTTGTGTGCTCCATCCTCTTCTTAGTGATGGGCTTGTCCTCCTCAATAGGGGTGTCTCCATCTATGTCAACTCCAACTGAATAACAGAGGTGACAAATGAGATGAGGAAAGGCTAACCTTGCCAAGGTAGAGGACTTGTCCGCCACCTTATAGAGTTCTTGGGCTATGACCTCATGAACCTCTATTTCTTCTCCAATCATGATGCTATGGATCATGATAGCCCGGTCTATGGTAACTTCGGACCGGTTGCTAGTGGGAATGATTGAGCGTTGTATGAACTCTAACCATCCTCTAGCCACGGGCTTGAGGTCATGCCTTCTTAATTAAACCGGCTTTCCTCTTGAATCTCTCTTCCATTGGGCGCCCTCTTCACATATGACTGTGAGGACTTGGTCCAACCTTTGATCAAAGTTGACCCTTCTAGTGTAAGGATGTTCATCTCCTTGCATCATAGGCAAGTTGAACGCCACCCTCACACTTTCCGGACTAAAATCCAAGTATTTCCCCCGAACCATAGTAAGATAATTCTTTGGATTCGGGTTCACACTTTGGTCATGGTTCTTGGTGATCCATGCATTGGCATAGAACTCTTGAACCATCAAGATTCCGACTTGTCGAATGGGGTTGGTAAGAACTTCCCAACCTCTTCTTCGGATCTCATGTCGGATCTCCGGATATTCACCCTTTTTGAGTGAAAAAGGGACCTCGGGGATCACCTTCTTCAAGGCCACAACTTCATAGAAGTGGTCTTGATGCACCCTTGAGATGAATCTCTCCATCTCCCATGACTCGGAAGTGGAAGCTTTTGCCTTCCCTTTCCTCTTTCTAGAGGTTTCTCCGGCCTTGGATGCCATAAATGGTTATGGAAAAACAAAAAGCAATGCTTTTACCACACCAAACTTAAAATGTTTGCTCGTCCTCGAGCAAAAGAAGAAAGAAGAGAGTAGAAGAAGAAGAAATGAAGGAGATGGAGAGGGCTTTATGTTCGGCCAAAAGGGAGAAGAAGTAGTGTTTAAGGTGTGTGAAAATGAAGGAGTGAAGGAGGGTTTATATAGGAGAGGGGGAGAAAGATGTTCGGCCTTTTGAGGGTGGGTTTGGGTGGGAAAGTGGTTTGAATTTGAATGGTGAGGTAGGTGGGGTTTTGTGAAGGATGGATGTGAGTGGTGAAGAGAAAGATGGGATTTGATAGGTGAGGGGTTTTTGGGGAAGAGGTGTTGAGGTGATTGGTGAAGAAGAGAGAGAGTGGTAGGGTAGGTGGGGATCCTGTGGGGTCCACAGATCCTTAGGTGTCAAGGAAAAGTCATCCCTGCACCAAATGGCACTCAAAAACACGTTTTGAGCCATTTCTGGAGTTAAACGCCGGGCTGGTGCCCATTTCTGGCGTTTAACGCCAGCATCTTGCCCCTTTCTGGCGTTTAACGCCAGTCTGGTGCCCCTTTCTGGCGTTAAACGCCCAGAATGGTGCCAGACTGGGCGTTAAACGCCCACCAGCTAACCTCACTGGCGTTTAAACGCCAGTGGGTGCGTCCTCCAGGGTGTGCTATTTTTCTTCCTGTTTTTCATTCTGTTTTTGCTTTTTTCATTGTTTTTGTGACTTCTTATGATCATCAACCTACAAAAAAGAGAAAATAACAAAAGAAAATAGTTAATTATAAAACATTTGGTTGCCTCCCAACAAGCGCTTCTTTACTGTCATTAGCTTGACAGAGGACTCTCATGGAGCCTCACAGATACTCAGAACCGTGTTGGAACCTCCCAACACCAAACTTAGAGTTTGAATGTGGGGGTTCAACACCAAACTTAGAGTTTGGTTGTGGCCTCCCAACACCAAACTTAGAGTTTGACTGTGGGGGCTCTGTTTGGCTCTGTTTTGAGAGAAGCTCTTCATGCTTCCTCTCCATGATGACAGAGGGATATCCTTGGGCCTTAAACACCAAGGATTCTTCATTCACTTGAATGATCAACTCTCCTCTATCAACATCAATCACAGCCTTTGCTGTGGCTAGGAAGGGTCTGCCAAGGATGATGGATTCATCCATGCACTTCCCAGTCTCTAGGACTATGAAATCAGTAGGGATGTAATGGTCTTCAACTTTAACCAGAACATCCTCTACAAGTCCATAGGCTTGTTTTCTTGAGTTGTCTGCCATCTCTAGTGAGATTTTTGCAGCTTGCACCTCAAAGATCCCTAACTTCTCCATTACAGAGAGGGGCATGAGGTTTACACTTGACCCTAAGTCACACAAGGCCTTCTTGAAGGTCATGGTGCCTATGGTACAAGGTATAGAAAACTTCCCAGGATCTTGCCTCTTTTGAGGCAGTGTCTGCCTAGACAAGTCATCCAGTTCCTTGGTGAGCAAAGGGGGTTCATCCTCCCAAGTCTCATTTCCAAATAACTTGTCATTTAGCTTCATGATTGCTCCAAGGTATTTAGCAACTTGCTCTTCAGTGACATACTCATCCTCTTCAGAGGAAGAATACTCATCAGAGCTCATGAATGGCAGAAGTAAGTCTAATGGAATCTCTATGGTCTCATTTTGAGCCTCAGATTCCCATGGTTCCTCATTGGGGAACTCACTGGAAGCCAGTGGACGTCCAGTGAGGTCTTCCTCAGTGGCGTTCACTGCCTCTTCTTCCTCCCAGAATTCGGCCATGTTGATGGCCTTGCACTCTCCTTTTGGATTCTCTTCAGTATTGCTTGGAAGAGTACTTGGAGGGAGGTCAGTAATTTTCTTGCTCAGCTGACCTACTTGTCCTTCCAAATTTCTGATAGAGGACCTTGTTTCAGTCATGAAACTTTGAGTGGTTTTGATCAGATCAGAGACCATGGTAGCTAAGTCAGAGGTATTCTGCTTAGAGCTCTCTGTCTGTTGCTGAGAAGATGATGGAAAAGGTTTGCTATTGCTAAACCTGTTTCTTCCACCATTATTGTTATTGAAACCTTGTTGAGGTCTCTGTTGATCATTCCATGAAAGATTTGGATGATTCCTCCATGAAGGATTATAGGTGTTTCCATAGGGTTCTCCCATGTAATTCACCTCTTCCATTGAAGGGTTCTCAGGATCATAAGCTTCTTCCTCAGATGAAGCTTCCTTAGTACTGCTTGGTGCATTTTGCATTCCAGACAGACTTTGAGAAATCATATTGACTTGTTGAGTCAATATTTTGTTCTGAGCCAATATGGCATTCAGAGTGTCAATCTCAATAACACCTTTCTTCTGACTAGTCCCATTGTTCACAGGATTTCTTTCAGAAGTGTACATGAATTGGTTATTTGCAACCATTTCAATCAGTTCTTGAGCCTCAGTAGGCGTCTTCTTCAGATGAAGAGATCCTCCAGAAGAGCTATCCAAAGACATCTTGGACAGTTCAGAGAGACCATCATAGAAAATACCTATGATGCTCCATTCAGAAAGCATATCAGATGGACACTTTCTGATTAATTGTTTGTATCTTTCCCAAGCTTCATAGAGGGATTCTCCTTCCTTCTGTCTGAAGGTTTGGAATTCCACTCTAAGCTTACTCAATTTTTGAGGTGGAAAGAACTTTGCCAAGAAGGCATTGACTAGCTTTTCCCAAGAGTCCAGGCTTTCTTTAGGTTGAGAATCCAACCATGTTCTAGCTTTGTCTCTTACAGCAAAAGGGAATAGCATAAGTCTGTAGACCTCAGGGTCAACCCCATTAGTCTTGACAGTGTCACAGATTTGCAAGAATTCAGCTAAAAACTGATGAGGATCTTTCAATGGAAGTCCATGGAACTTGCAATTCTGTTGCATTAGAGAAACTAATTGAGGCTTAAGCTCAAAGTTGTTTGCTCCAATAGCAGGGATAGAGATGCTTCTCCCATAAAAATCGGGAGTAGGTGCAGTAAAGTCACCCAGCACCTTCCTTGCATTGTTGGCATTATTGTTGTTTTCGGCTGCCATGTGTTCTTCTTCTTTGAAGAATTCGGTCAGGTGCTCTAAAGAGAGTTGTGCTTTGGCTTCTCTGAGCTTTCTCTTCAAGGTCCTTTCAGGTTCAGGGTCAGCCTCAACAAGAATGCCTTTGTCTTTGCTCCTGCTCATAAGAAAGAGAAGAGAACAAGAAAATGTGGAATCCTCTATGTCACAGTATAGAGATTCCTTGAAGTGTCAGAGGAAAAGAAGAGTAGAAGACAGAGGTAGAAAATTCGAACTTATCAAAGGAGATGGAGTTCGAATTTTTCATTAAGGGGTAGTGTTAGTCCATAAATAGAAGGATGTGAGAAGGAGGGAAATAATTTTCGAAAATTAAGTGAAAAATTTTGAAAACATTTTTGAAAAACATTACTTAATTTTCGAAAATGAAAATGGAAAAGAAATCAAGTGATTTTTGAAAAAGATTTTGAAATTAGAAATCAAAAAGATTTGATTGAAAACTATTTTGAAAAAGATGTGGTTAAGAAGATATGATTGATTAAAAAAAATGTGATTGAGAAGATATGATTTGAAAAACATTTTAAAAAGATTTGATTTGAAAATAAAAGACTTGACTATCAAGAAAAGATATGATTCAAACATTAAACCTTTCTCAACAGAAAAGGCAACATACTTGAAATGTTGAATCAAATCATTAATTGATAGTAAGTATTTTTAAAAATGGAAAGAAATTGATTTTGAAAAAGATTTGATTGAAAAATTGATTTGAAAAAGATTTGATTTTGAAAAGATTTTGAAAACTTAAAAAAAAATTGATTTGAAAACAAAATCTTTCCTTCTAGCCATCCTGGCGTTAAACGCCCAGAATGGTGCACATTCTGGCGTTTAACGCCCAAAATGCTACCCTTTTGGGCGTTAAACGCCCAACCAGGTATCCTTGCTGGCGTTTAAACACCAGTCTGTCCTTCTTCACTGGGCGTTTTGAACGCCCAGCTTTTTCTGTGCAATTCCTCTGCTGTATGTTCTGAATCTTCAATTCTCTGTATTATTGACTTGAGAAGACACAAATTAAAAATATTTTTGGATTTTTAATAATAAGGAAAAATCAAAATGCAACAAGAATCAAATAACAATGCATGCAAGACACCAAACTTAGCAGTTTGTATACTATTGACATTAACAAAATGAAAATGCAAATGAGACACACAAGACACTCAAATCAATAGAATTCAAAGATTAGAGCAAGTAAATCATCAAGAACATCTTGAAGATCACCAAGATACATGAATGAATGCATGCAATTGACACCAAACTTAAGATGAAACACTAGACTCAAACAAGAAATTTTTGGATTTTATGATTTTGTAAATTTTTTTGTGTTTTTCGAAAATTAAGTGGAGAAAGATATCAAAATTCTTAATGAGAATTCCAGGAATCAGTGCAATGCTAGTCTAAGACTCCGGTCCAGGAATTAGACATGGCTTCACAGCCAGCCAAGCTTTCAAAGAAAGCTTCGGTCCAAAACACTAGACATGGCCAAAGGCCAGCCAAGCCTTAGCAGATCACTGCTCCAAAAGCAAGATTGATGAAAATCAACAAGCTCTTGTGGTGATAAGTTGAAACCTCGGTCCAATGAAATTAGACATGGCCTCTCAGCCAGCCAGATTTCAACAAATCATCATGAAACTCTAGAATTCATCTTCAAGAATTTCGAAAAAATAAATACCTAATCTAAGCAACAAGATGAACCGTCAGTTGTCCAAACTGAACAATCCCCGGCAACGGCGCCAAAAACTTGGTGCACGAAATTGTGAACAATACTTTTTCACAACTCTCATAATCCCCGGTCATGAACCCCAAAAACTTGGTAGCTCAATACCATGGCATTACACAACTTCGCACAACTAACCAGCAAGTGCACTGGGTCGTCCAAGTAATAAACCTTACGCAAGTAAGGGTCGATCCCACGGAGATTGTTAGTATTGAAGCAAGCTATGGTCATCTTGTAAATCTTAGTCAGGCAAACTCAAATGTATATGGGTGATGAACGAAAATAACACAAAGGTAAAGATAGAGATACTTATGTAATTCATTGGTAGGAGCTTCAGATAAGCGCATGAAGATGCCTTCCCTTTCGTCTCTCTGCTTTCCTACTGTCTTCATCCAATCCTTCTCATTCCTTTCCATGGCAAGCTTGTGTAGGGTTTCACCGTTGTCAATGGCTACCTCCCATCCTCTCAGTGAAAGTGATTGCATATGCTCTGTCACAGCATAGCGGAATTCATCTGTCGGTTCTCAATCAGGCCGGAATAGAATCCAGTGATTCTTTTGCGTCTGTCACTAACGCCCGCCTTCAGGAGTTTGAAGCACGTCACAGTCATTCAGTCATTGAATCCTACTCAGAATACCACAAACAAGGTTAGACCTTCCGGATTCTCTTGAATGCTGCCATCAGTTCTCGCCTATACCACGAAGACTCTGATCTCACGGAATGGTTGGCTCGTTTGTCAGATGAGCACTTGGTTGTCAGGCGATCAACCATGCATCGTGCAATCAGGAATCCAAGAGATATTCACTAGAGCCTTGATCGCTTGTAGAGCAAGAGTGGTTGTCAGTCACCTTGTTCATGGGTGAGAATGATGATGAGTGTCACGGATCATCACATTCATCAAGTTGAAGAACGAGTGATATCTTAGAACAAGAACAAGCAGAATTGAATGGAAGAACAATAGTAATTGCATTAATACTCGAGGTACAGCAGAGCTCCACACCTTAATCTATGGTGTGTAGAAACTCCACCGTTGAAAATACATAAGAACAAGAGTGATCATTGGTTTCGGCCCCAGAGAGGGAACCAGAAGAACCAAGATCTGATCTAAGAACTAGATGTCCAAAGATGATAATACAATAGTAAAAGGTCCTACTTATAGGAAACTAGTAGCCTAAGGTGTACAGAAATGAGTAAATGACATAAAAATCCACTTCCGGGCCCACTTGGTGTGTGCTTGGGCTGAGCAATGAAGCATTTTCGTGCAGAGACTCTTGTTGGAGTTAAACGCCAGCTTTAGTGCCAGTTTGGGCGTTTAACTCCCATTTGGGTGCCAGTTCCAGCGTTTAACGCTGGGATTCCTGAGGGTGACTTTGAACGCCGGTTTGGGCCATCAAATCTTGGGCAAAGTCTGGACTATCATATATTGCTGGAAAGCCCAGGATGTCTACTTTCCAACGCCGCTGAGAGCGCGCCAATTGGGTTTCTGTAGCTCCAGAAAATCCACTTCGAGTGCAGGGAGGTCAGAATCCAACAGCATCTGCAGTCCTTTTTTGGTCTCAGAATCAGATTTTTGCTCAGGTCCCTCAATTTCAGCCAGAAAATACCTGAAATCACAAAAAAACACACAAACTCATAGTAAAGTCCAGAAAAGTAAATTTTAACTAAAAACTAATAAAAATATACTAAAAACTAACTATATCATACCAAAAACATACTAAAAACAATGCCAAAAAGCATACAAATTATCCGCTCATCATCCCTCAATTTCAGCCAAAAATTACCTGAAATCACAGAAAAACACGCAAACTCATAGTAAAGTCCAGAAATGTGAATTTAGCATAAAAACTAATGAAAACATCCCTAAAAGTAGCTAGATCTTACTAAAAACTACCTAAAAACAATGCCAAAAAGCATATAAATTATCCGCTCATCAAAGACCTCATGGGACATCCTCCAGACAGAAAGGAGTTCCCTATTGAGGACCTAAAGGAATCTGAGGCTCATAAAGAGACCATAGAGATTCTATTAAACTTCCTTCTACCAATCATGAGCTCTGAGAACTATTCTTCCTCTGAAGAGGATGAAGATGTAACTGAAGAGCAAGTTGCTCAATATCTAGGAGCCATCATGAAGCTGAATGACAAGTTGTTTGGTAATGAGACTTGGGAAGATGAACCTCCCTTGCTCATTAGTGAACTAAATACATGGGTTCAGCAAAACTTTACCTCAAAAGAAACAAGATCCTGGTAATTTCTTAATACCTTGTACCATAGGCACCATGACCTTTGAGAAGGCTCTGTGTGACCTGGGGTCAGGTATAAATCTTATGCCACTCTATGTAATGGAGAAACTGGGGATCTTTGAGGTACAAGCTGCAAGAATCTCATTAGAGATGGCAGACAAGTCAATAAAACAAGCTTATGGATTGGTAGAGGACGTGTTAGTGAAGGTTAAAGGCCTTTACAACCCTGTTGATTTCATAATCTTAGACACTGGGAAGGGTGAGGATGAATGTATCATCCTTGAAAGACCCTTCCTAGCCACAGCAGGAGCTGTGATTGATGTTGACAGAGGTGAACTAATCCTTCAATTGAATGGAGACTACCTTGTGTTTAAAGCACAAGGTTATTCTTCTGTAAACATGGAAAAAAGGAACGATAAGCTTCTCTCAATACAGAGTCAAACAAAGCCCCCACAATCAAACTCTAAGTTTGGTGTTGGGAGGCCACAACCAAACTCTAAGTTTGGTGTTGAATCCCCACATTGAAACTCTAAGTTTGGTGTTGGGAGGTCCCAACAATGCTTTGATGATCTGTGAAGCTCCATGAGAGCTCACTATCAAGCTATTGACATTAAAGAAGCGCTTATTGGGAGGAAACCCAATTTTTATTTATCTATATTTCTATTATTCTTTTATATTTTATTAGGTTTATGATCATGTGGTGTCACAAAATAATTGCAAAAATTAAAAACAGAATCAAAAACAGCAGAAGAAATAGCACACCCTGGAGGAAGAGCTTACTGGCGTTTAAACGCCAGTAAGGAATATTTGGCTGGCATTTAACGCCAGAATAGAGCATGAAGCTGGCGTTAAATGCCAGAAACAAGCAGCAGTCTGGCATTTAAATGCCAGGATGGCACCCTGAGGAAGACTGGCGTTAAACGCTAGAAACAAGCATGGAAGTGCCATTCAATGCTAGAAACATGCTGCAGATTGGCGTTGAACGCCCAAAACAAGCATGGAAGTGGCGTTTAATGCCAGAAACATGCTGCAGTCTGGTGTTAAATGCCAGGATTGCATAAAAAGGGCATTATACACATCTAAAGGGTGCAGGGATGAAAAATCCTTGACACCTCAGGATCTGTGGACCCCACAGGATCCCCACATACCTTCTCCCTCTCTCTCACATATGTTCGTAACACTCTTCCCCAAACATCATTCACCAATCACCTCAATCACTCTTTCACATCACCTCTCACCACTCACATCCATCCTCTCTTCCCCATAAACCTCACCTCCCTTCAAATTCAAAATTTCTTTCCCACCCGAAGCCACCCTAAATGACCGAACCCATACCCCTCTCCCTCCACTATATAAACCCTTCCATCCTTCTTCATTTTCACACAACACTACCCTCTCTTCTCCCCTTGGCTAGGGGTGGCAAACGGGCCTAAACCCGTCGGGCCGGCCCGCATAACCCGCCAAAAAAGGCGGGCTGGGCTAGAAAATCGGGACCGCCAAATAGCAAAAGCCCGCTTAACCCGCACCGCCTAAACCGCGGGTTTTGGCGGGCTTTGGCGGGGCGGGGCGGGCTTCCCCGCCGGGCTAAGGTTTTTTTAGTGAAGGGGTATTTTTGTAATTTTTTTCCTAAAACCTAACTTTCCCCAACCTAACTTACAAGAGTATGAAGATAAAAATTGAGTGTTTTGAATTATGTTTATGTTATTTTGGAGACAATATTTATAATTATGTTTTGGATTATGTTTATTTATCTTTGGAGAGAATATTTATACTTATATTTTGAATGAAAATTTGGTTTATAATTATATTTATTAGATATTTATAATTACAAAGACTTTAATGTTTGTGAATATAAAAAATATAATTTTTTATGCCATTAGAAATTATAAATTTATTAATATGGTTGTGAAATTATATATATTATTTAGTAGTTAATAGTAAAAAAAAAAAAGGAGCTTTGGCGGGCTTAGCCCGCCAGCCCGCCAGCCCGCAGTTAGGCGGGGCGGGCTAGGATTCTAGGACCGCCTAATTAGGCGGGGCGGGGCGGGCCAGCCCGCCAAAGGGCGGGCTTTTGGCGGGACGGGGCGGGGCGGGGCGGGCTTCCCCGCTTGCCACCCCTACCCTTGGCCAAAACCTACACCACTCTCCCTCTCCTCCATCTCTTCTTCTTCTTCTTCATCTATTCTTTCTTCTTTTGCTCGAGGACGAGCAACATTCTAAGTTTGGTGGTGGACGAAATTGTGATCACTACAACTTCGCACAACTAACCAGCAAGTGTACTGGGTCGTCCAAGTAATAAACCTTACGCGAGTAAGGGTCGATCCCACAGAGATTGTTGGTATGAAGCAAGCTATGGTCACCTTGTAAATCTTAGTCAGGCAAACTCAAATGGTTATGAATGATGAATAAAACATAAAGATAAAGATAGAGATACTTATGTAATTCATTGGTGGGAATTTCAGATAAGCGTATGAAGATGCTTGTCCCTTCCGTCTCTCTGCTTTCCTACTGTCTTCATCCAATCCTTCTTACTCCTTTCCATGGCAAGCTGTATGCAAGGGTTTCACCGTTGTCAGTGGCTACCTCCCATCCTCTCAGTGGAAATGTTCAACGCACCCTATCACGGCACATCTATCCATCTGTCGGTTCTCAATCAGGCCGGAATAGAATCCAGTGATTCTTTTGCGTCTGTCACTAACGCCCCGCCCTCAGGAGTTTGAAGCTCGTCACAGTCATTCAATCATTGAATCCTACTCAGAATACCACAGACAAGGTTTAGACCTTCCGGATTCTCTTGAATGCCGCCATCAGTTCTAGCTTATACCACGAAGACTCTGATCTCACGGAATGGCTGGCTCGGTTGTCAGGCGAGCGCTCGGTTGTCAGGCGATCAACCATGCGTCGTGTATCAGGAATCCAAGAGATATCCACCCAATCTAAGGTAGAACGGAGGTGGTTGTCAAGCACACGTTCATAGGTGAGAATGATGATGAGTGTCACGGATCATCACATTCATCAAGTTGAAGAACAGGTGATATCTTAGAACAAGAACAAGCAGAATTGAATAGAAGAACAATAGTAATTGCATTAATACTCGAGGTACAGCAGAGCTCCACACCTTAATCTATGGTGTGTAGAAACTCCACCATTGAAAATACATAAGAACAAGGTCTAGGCATGGCCGAATTACCAGCCTCCCAAAGTGATCAAAAGATCTAAAGATCAAAAGATTCCAAAGATCAAAAGATGAAAATACAATAGTAAAATGTCCTATATATAGAGAACTAGTAGCCTAGGGTTTACAGAGATGAGTAAATGACATAAAAATCCACTTCCGGGCCCACTTGGTGTGTACTTGGGCTTAGCATTGAAGCATTTTCGTGTAGAGACTCTTCTTGGAGTTAAACGCCAGCTTTGGTGCCAGTTTGGGCGTTTAACTCCCATTCTTGTGCCAGTTCCGGCGTTTAACGCTGGAAATCCTGAGGGTGACTTTGAACGCCGGTTTGGGCCATCAAATCTTGGGCAAAGTATGGACTATCATATATTTCTGGAAAGCCCAGGATGTCTACTTTCCAACGCAGTTGAGAGCGCGCCAATTGGGTCTCTGTAGCTCCAGAAAATCTACTTCGAGTGCAGGGAGGTCAGAATCCAACAGCATCTGCAGTCCTTTTTAGTCTCTGAATCAGATTTTTGCTCAGGTCCCTCAATTTCAGCCAGAAAATACCTGAAATCACAGAAAAACACACAAACTCATAGCAAAGTCCAGAAAAGTGAATTTTAAATAAAGACTAATAAAAATATATTAAAAACTAACTAGATCATACTAAAAACATACTAAAAACAATGCCAAAAAGCGTACAAATTATCCGCTCATCACAACACCAAACTTAAATTGTTGCTTGTCCCCAAGAAACTGAAAATCAAATAAGATAAAAAGAAGAGAATATACTATAGACTCCAAATTATCAATGAAACTTAGCTCCAATTAGATGAGCGGGACTAGTAGCTTTTTGCCTCTGAACAGTTTTGGCATCTCACTTTATCCTTTGAAATTCAGAATGATTGGCTTCTTTAGGAACTCAGAATTCAGATAGTGTTATTGATTCTCCTAGTTAAGTATGATGATTCTTGAACACAACTACTTATTAAGTCTTGGCCATGGCCCAAAGCACTCTGTCTTCCAGTATTACCACCGGATAGATACATGCCACAAACACATAATTGGGTGAACCTTTTCAGATTGTGACTCAGCTTTGCTAGAGTCCCCAATTTGAGATGTCCAGGGTTCTTAAGCACACTCTTTTTGCCTTGGATCACAACTTTATTTCTTTCTTTTTCTTCCTTTTTTTTTCGATTTTTTTTTTGAATTCACTGCTTTTTCTTGCTTCAAGAATCATTTTTATGATTTTTCAGATCCTCAGTAACATGTCTCCTTTTTCATCATTCTTTCAAGAGCCAACAATTTTAACATTCATGAACAACAAATTCAAAAGACATATGCACTGTTCAAGCATACATTCAGAAAACAAAAAGTATTGTCACCACATCAAACTAATTAAGCTAGTTTTAAGGATGAATTCGAAATCCTGTACTTCTTGTTCTTTTGTAATAAAAACAGTTTTCATTTAAGAAAGGTGATGGATTCATAGGACATTCATAACTTTAAGGCATAGACACTAAGACACTAATGATCACAAGACACAAATATAGATAAACATAAGCATAAATTTTCGAAAAACAGAAAAATAAAGAACAAGGAAATTAAAGAACGGGTCCACCTTAGTGATGGCGGCTTGTTCTTCCTTTTGAAGATCCTATGGAGTGCTTGAGCTCCTCAATGTCTCTTCCTTGTCTTTGTTGCTCCTCTTTTAGTTGTCCCATGTTGGAACTCAATTCTCCTAGGGAGGTGTTTAGTTGCTCCCAATAGTTTTGTGGAGGAAGGTGCATCCCTTGAGGCATCTCAGGGATTTGATGATGAGAGGGGTCTCTTGTTTGCTCCATCCTCTTCTTAGTGATGGGCTTGTCCTCATCAATGGGGATGTCTCCCTCTATGTCAACTCCAACTGAATAACAGAGGTGACAAATGAGATGAGGAAAGGCTAACCTTGCCAAGGTAGAGGACTTGTCCGCCACCTTATAAAGTTCTTGGGATATCACCTCATGAACTTCTATTTCTTCTCCAATCATGATGCTATGAATCATGATAGCCCGGTCTATAGTAACTTCGGACCGGTTGCTAGTGGGAATGATTGAGCGTTGGATAAACTCCAACCATCCCCTAGCCACGGGCTTGAGGTCATGCCTTCTCAATTGAACCGACTTTCCTCTTGAATCTCTCTTCCATTGGGCGCCCTCTTCACAAATATCTATGCGGACTTGGTCCAACCTTTGATCAAAGTTGACCCTTCTAGTGTAAGGGTGTTCATCTCCTTGCATCATGGAAAAGTTGAATGCCAACCTTACATTTTCCGGACTAAAATCCAAGTATTTCCCCTGAACCATAGTGAGCCAATTCTTTGGATCCGGGTTCACACTTTGATCATGGTTCTTGGTGATCCATGCATTGGCATAGAACTCTTGAACCATTAAGATTCCGACTTGTTGAATGGGGTTGGTAAGAACTTCCCAACCTCTTCTTCGGATCTCATGTCGGATCTCCGGATATTCACTCTTTTTGAGTTTGAAAGGGACCTCGGGGATCACCTTCTTCAAGGCCACAACTTCATAGAAGTGGTCTTGATGCACCCTTGAGATGAATCTCTCCATCTCCCATGACTCGGAGGTGGAAGCTTTTGCCTTCCCTTTCCTCTTTCTAGAGGTTTCTCCGGCCTTGGATGCCATAAATGGTTATGGAAAAACAAAAAGCAATGCTTTTACCACACCAAACTTAAAAGGTTTTCTCGTCCTCGAGCAAAAAAAGAAAAAAAAAGAGAGTAGAAGAAGAAGAAATAGAGGAGATGGAGATGGCTTTGTGGTTCGGCCAAAGGGGGGAGAAGTAGTGTTTAGGTTGTGTGCAAATGAAAGAGTGAAGAAGGGTTTATATAGGAGTGGGGGAGTGTTATGGTTCGGTCAGGTATGGGTGGGTTTGGGAGGGGAAGTGGTTTGAATTTGAATGCTGAGGTAGGTGGGGTTTTATGAAGAATGGATGTGAGTGGTGAAGAGAAAGATGGGATTTGATAGGTGAAGGGTTTTTGGGGAAGAGGAGTTGAGGTGATTGGTAAATGGGTGAAGAAGAGAGAGAGTTGTGGGGTAGGTGGGGATCCTGTGGGGTCCACAGATCCTGAGGTGTCAAGGAAAAGTCATCCCTGCACCAAGTGACGAGCAAAATTGCTCTTTGTGCCAAATCTGGCGTTAAACGCCGGGCTGGTGCCCATTTCTGGCGTTTAACGCCAAGTTCTTGCCCTTTACTAGCGTTTAACGCCAGTCTGGTGCCCCTTTCTGGCGTTAAACGCCCAGAATGGTGCCAGACTGGGCGTTAAACGCCCATCTGCTAACCTTACTGGCGTTTAAACGCCAGCAGGTTCTTCCTCCAGGGTGTGCTATTTTTCTTTCTGTTATTCATCTTGTTTTTGCTTTTTCAATTGATTTTGTGACTTCTCATGATCATCAACCTACAGAAAACATAGAATAACAAAAGAAAATAAATAAAATATAACATTGGGTTGCCTCCCAACAAGCGCTTCTTTAATGTCAGTAGCTTGATAGAGGGCTCTCATGGAGCCTCACAGATGCTCAGAGCAATGTTGGAACCTCCCAACACCAAACTTAGAGTTTGAATGTGGGGGTTCAACACCAAACTTAGAAGTTGGTTGTGGCCTCCCAACACCAAACTTAGAGTTTGACTGTGGGGGCTCTGTTTGGCTCTGTTTTGAGAGAAACTCTTCATGCTTCCTCTCCATTGTGACAGAGGGATATCCTTGAGCCTTAAACACAAAGGATTCTTCATTCACTTGAATGATCAATTCTCCTCTATCAACATCAATCACAGCCTTTGCTGTGGCTAGGAAGGGTCTGCCAAGGATGATGGATTCATCCATGCACTTCCCAATCTCTAGGACTATAAAATCAGCAGGGATGTAATGGTCTTCAACCTTTACTAGAACATCCTCTACAAGTCCATAAGCTTGTTTTCTTGAGTTGTCTGCCATCTCTAGTGAGATTTTTGCAGCTTGCACCTCAAAGATCCCTAGCTTCTCCATTACAGAGAGAGGCATGAGGTTTACACTTGACCCTAAGTCACACAAGGCCTTCTTGAAGGTCATGGTGCCTATGGTACAAGGTATTGAAAATTTCCTAGGATCCTGTCTCTTTTGAGGTAATTTCTGCCTAGACAAGTCATCCAGTTCTTTGGTGAGCAAAGGGGGTTCATCCTCCCAAGTCTCATTTCCAAATAACTTGTCATTTAGCTTCATGATTGCTCCAAGGTATTTAGCAACTTGCTCTTCAGTGACATACTCATCCTCTTCAGAGGAAGAATACTCATCAGAGCTCATGAATGGCAGAAGTAAATTCAATGGAATCTCTATGGTCTCATTTTGAGCCTCAGATTCCCATGGTTCCTCATTGGGGAACTCATTGGAGGCCAGTGGACGTCCATTAAGGTCTTCCTCAGTGGCGTTCACTGCCTCTCCCTCCTCTCCAAATTCGGCCATGTTGATGGCCTTGCACTCTCCTTTTGGATTTTCTTCTGTATTGCTTGGAAGAGTACTAGGAGGGAGTTCAGTAATTTTCTTGCTCAGCTGACCCACTTGTCCCTCCAAGTTTCTAATGGAGGACCTTGTTTCAGTCATGAAACTTTGAGTGGTTTTGATTAGATCAGAGACCATGGTTGCTAAGTCAGAGTTGTTCTGCTTAGAACTCTCTGTCTGTTGCTGAGAAGATGATGGAAAAGGCTTGCTATTGCTAAACCTGTTTCTTCCACCATTATTGTTGTTGAAACCTTGTTGAGGTCTCTGTTGATCCTTCCATGAGAGATTTGGATGATTTTTCCATGAAGGATTATAGGTGTTTCCATAGGGTTCTCCCATGAAATTCACCTCTTCCATTGAAAGGTTCTCAGGATCATAAGCTTCTTCCTCAGATGAAGCATCCTTAGTACTACCTGGTGCATTTTGCATTCCAGACAGACTTTGAGAAATTATATTGACTTGTTGAGTCAATATTTTGTTCTGAGCCAATATGGCATTCAGAGTGTCAATCTCAAGAACTCCTTTCTTCTGATTAGTCCCATTGTTCACAGGATTCCTTTCAGAAGTATACATGAATTGGTTATTTGCAACCATTTCAATTAGTTCTTGAGCTTCTGTAGGCGTCTTCTTCAGATGAAGAGATCCTCCAGCAAAGCTATCCAAAGACATTTTGGACAGTTCAGAGAGACCATCATAGAAAATACCTATGATGCTCCATTCAGAAAGCATGTCAGAGGGACACTTTCTGATTAATTGTTTATATCTTTCCCAAGCTTCATAGAGGGATTCTCCTTCCTTCTGTCTGAAGGTTTGGACTTCCACTCTAAGCTTACTCAATTTTTGAGGTGGAAAGAACTTTGCCACGAAGGCATTGACTAGCTTTTCCCAAGAGTTCAGGCTTTCTTTAGGTTGTGAATCCAACCATGTCCTAGCTCTGTCTCTTACAACAAAAGGGAATAGCATAAGTCTGTAGACCTCAAGGTCAACCCCATTAGTCTTGACAATGTCACAGATTTGCAAGAACTCAGCTAAGAACTGATGAGGATCTTCCAATGGAAGTCCATGGAACTTGCAATTCTGTTGCATTAGAGAAACTAATTGAGGCTTAAGCTCAAAGTTATTTGCTCCAATGGCAGGGATGGAGATGCTTCTCCCATAGAAGTCGGGAGTAGGTGCAGTAAAGTCACCCAGCACCTTCCTTGCATTGTTGTTGTTTTCGGCTGCCATGGGTTCTTCTTTTTTGAAGATTTTTGTTAGGTCCTCTACAGAGAATTGTGCCTTAGCTTCTCTTAGCTTTCGCTTCAAGGTCCTTTCAGGTTCAGGATCAGCCTCAACAAGAATGCTTTTGTCTTTGCTCCTGCTCATATGAAAGAGAAGAGAACAAGAAAATATGGAATCCTCTATGTCACAGTATAGAGATTCCTTGAGGCGTCAGAGGAAAAGAAAAATAGAAGGAAGAGGTAGAAAATTCGAACTTATCAAGGAAGATGGAGTTCGAATTGTGCATTAAGGAATAGTGTTAGTCCATAAATAGAAGGATGTGAGAAGAGGGGAAGAAATTTTCGAAAATAATTTTAAAAGGATTTTAAAAACATTTTGAAAAACTTTAATTGATTTTCGAAAACCAAGATTGAGAAAGAAGTAAAGTGATTTTTGAAAAAGATTTTGAAATTAGAAATAAAAAAGATTTGATTGAAAACTATTTTGAAAAAGATGTGGTTAAGAAGATATGATTGGTTTTAAAAAATGTGATTGAGAAGATATGGTTTGAAAAACATTTTAAAAAGATTTGATTTTAAAAATTAATAACTTAACTAACAAGAAAAGATATGATTCAAACATTAAACCTTTCTCAACAGAAAAGGCAACATACTTGAAATGTTGAATTAAATCATTAATTGATAGCAAGTATTTTTGAAAATGGAAAGAAATTGATTTTGAAAAAGATTTGATTGAAAAGATATGATTTGAAAAAGATTTGATTTTGAAAAGATTTTGAAAACTAAAAAAAATTTGATTTGAAAACAAAATCTTCCCTCTTGTGCCATCCTGGCGTTAAACGCCCAGAATGGTGCACATTCTGGCGTTTAACGCCCAAACTACTACCCTTTTGGGCGTTAAACGCCCAGCCAGGCACCCTGGCTGGCGTTTAAACGCCAGTCTGTCCTTCTTCACTGGGTGTTTTGAACGCCCAGCTTTTTCTGTGTAATTCCTCTGCAGTATGTTCTGAATCTCCAATTCCCTGTATTGTTGACTTGAAAAGATACAAATTAAAAATATTTTTGGATTTTTAATAATCAAAATGCAACTAAAATCAAATAACAATGCATGCAAGACACCAAACTTAGCAGTTTGTATACTACTGACACTAACAAAATGAGAATGCATATGAGACACATAAACACTCAAGTCAAGAGAATTTAAAAATCAGAGCAATGAAATCATCAAGAACAACTTGAAGATTAATGAAGACACATGCATGAATGCAAAAGGAGCAGAAACATGCAATTGACACCAAACTTAAAATGAAACACTAGACTCAAAAAGAAACATAAAATATTTTTGGTTTTTTTATGATTTTGAAAATTTTTTTGTGCTTTTTCGAAAATTAAGTGGAAAAGGAAATAAAGGTATCAAAATTCTTAATGAGAATTCCAGGAATCATGCAATGTTTAGTCTAAGACTCCGGTCCAGGAATTAGACATGGCTTCACAGCCAGCCAAGCTTTCAAAGAAAGCTTCGGTCCAAAACACTAGACATGGCCAATGGCCAGCCAAGCCTTACCAGATCACTGCTCCAACAGCAAGATTGATAGAAATCAACATGCTCTTGTGATGATAAGTTGAAACCTCGGTCCAATAAAATTAGACATGGCTTCGCAGCCAGCCAGACTTCAACAGATCATCATGAAACTCTAGAATTCATTCTTAAGAACTCTGAAGAAAAAATACCTAATCTAAGCAACAAGATGAACCGTCAGTTGTCCAAACTCAACAATCCCCGGCAACGGCGCCAAAAACTTGGTGGACGAAATTGTGATCACTACAACTTCGCACAACTAACCAGCAAGTGTACTGGGTCGTCCAAGTAATAAACCTTACGCGAGTAAGGGTCGATCCCACAGAGATTGTTGGTATGAAGCAAGCTATGGTCACCTTGTAAATCTTAGTCAGGCAAACTCAAATGGTTATGAATGATGAATAAAACATAAAGATAAAGATAGAGATACTTATGTAATTCATTGGTGGGAATTTCAGATAAGCGTATGAAGATGCTTGTCCCTTCCGTCTCTCTGCTTTCCTACTGTCTTCATCCAATCCTTCTTACTCCTTTCCATGGCATGCTTATGCAAGGGTTTCACCGTTGTCAGTGGCTACCTCCCATCCTCTCAGTGGAAATGTTCAACGCACCCTGTCACGGCACGGCTATCCATCTGTCGGTTCTCAATCAGGCCGGAATAGAATCCAGTGATTCTTTTGCGTCTGTCACTAACGCCCCGCCCTCAGGAGTTTGAAGCTCGTCACAGTCATTCAATCATTGAATCCTACTCAGAATACCACAGACAAGGTTTAGACCTTCCGGATTCTCTTGAATGCCGCCATCAGTTCTAGCTTATACCACGAAGACTCTGATCTCACGGAATGGCTGGCTCGGTTGTCAGGCGAGCGCTCAGTTGTCAGGCGATCAACCATGCATCGTGTATCAGGAATCCAAGAGATATCCACCCAATCTAAGGTAGAACGGAAGTGGTTGTCAGGCACACGTTCATAGGTGAGAATGATGATGAGTGTCACGGATTATCACATTCATCAAGTTGAAGAACAAGTGATATCTTAGAACAAGAACAAGCGGAATTGAATAGAAGAACAATAGTAATTGCATTAATACTCGAGGTACACCAGAGCTCCACACCTTAATCTATGGTGTGTAGAAACTCCACCGTTGAAAATACATAAGAACAAGATCTAGGCATGGCCGAATGGCCAGCCTCCCAAAGTGATCAAAAGATCTAAAGATCAAAAGATTCCAAAGATCAGAAGATGAAAATACAATAGTAAAAGGTCCTATATATAGAGAACTAGTAGCCTAGGGTTTACTGAGATGAGTAAATGGCATAAAAATCCACTTCCGGGCCCACTTGGTGTGTGCTTGGGCTGAGCATTGAAGCATTTTCGTGTAAAGACTCTTCTTGGAGTTAAACGCCAGCTTTGGTGCCAGTTTGGGCGTTTAACTCCCATTCTTGTGCCAGTTCCGGCGTTTAACGCTGGAAATCCTGAGGGTGACTTTGAACTCCAGTTTGGGCCATCAAATCTTGGGCAAAGTATGGACTATCATATATTGCTGGAAAGCCCAGGATGTCTACTTTCCAACACCGTTGAGGGCGCGCCAATTGGGCTTCTGTAGTTCCAAAAAATCCACTTCGAGTGCAGGGAGGTCAGAATCCAATAGCATCTGCAGTCCTTTTTAGTCTCTGAATCAGATTTTTGCTCAGGTCCCTCAATTTCAGCCAAAAAATACCTGAAATCACAGAAAAACACACAAACTCATAGCAAAGTCCAGAAAAGTGAATTTTAACTAAAGACTAATAAAAATATATTAAAAACTAACTAGATCATACTAAAAACATACTAAAAACAATGCCAAAAAGCGTACAAATTATCCGCTCATCATTTGGTGTGGTAAAAGCATAGCTTTTTTGTTTTTCCATAACCATTGATGGCACGTAAAGCCAGAGAAACCTCTAGAAACAGGAAAGGGAAGACAAAAGCTTCCACCTCCGAGTCATAGGAGATGGAGAGATTCATCTCAAAAGCCCATCAAGACCACTTCTATGAAGTTGTGGCCAAGAAGAAGGTGATCCCAGAGGTCCCTTTCATGCTCAAGAAAAATGAGTATCCAAAGATCCGACATGAGATCCAAAGAAGAGGTTGGGAAGTTCTTACCAACCCCATTCAACAAGTCGGAATCTTAATGGTTCAAGAGTTCTATGCCAATGCATGGATCACTAGGAACCATGATCAAAGTATGAACCCGAATCCAAAGAATTGGCTTACAATGGTTCGAGGGAAATGCTTAGATTTCAGTCCGGAGAACGTAAGGTTGGCGTTCAACTTGCCTATGATGCAAGAAGACGCACGCCCCTACACTAGAAGGGTCAACTTTGATCAAAGGTTAGACCAAGTCCTCATGGACATATGTCTGGAAGGAGCTCAATTGAAAAGAGACTCAAAAGGCAAGACGGTTCAATTGAGAAGACTGGACCTTAAGCCTGTGGCTAGAGGATGGTTAGAGTTCATCCAACGCTCCATCATCCCCACTAGCAATCGATCTGAAGTAACTGTGGATCGGGCCATCATGATCTATAGCATCATGATTGGAGAGGAAGTAGAAGTTCATGAAGTCATCTCCCTAGAACTCTACAAAGTAGCCAAAAAGCCCTCCACCTTGGCAAGGCTAGCTTTTCCTCATCACATTTGCCATCTATGCTACTTAATCAGAGTTGTCATAGAAGGAGACATCCTCATTGAAGAAGACAAGCCCATCACTAAGAAGAGGATGGAGCAAACAAGAGAGCATATTCATGGATCTTAAGAGACGCATGAGGAAGCTCATCATCAAGAAATCCCTGATATGCCTCAAGGGATGCATTTTCCTCCAAACAACTATTGGCAACAACTCAACACTTCTCTAGAAGGATTGAGTCATGACATGAACCAATTAAGGGTGGAACACCAAGAACACTCCATCATTCTCAATGAGATTAGAGAACATCAAAGAGCTATGAGGGAGGAGCAACAAAGGCAAGGAAGAGACATAGAGGAGCTCAAAGACACCATTGGTCCTTCAAGAAGAAGGCGCCACCAGCACTAAGGTGGACTCATTCCTTAACTTCCTTGTACTTATCTCTCTATTTTTCGATTTTTAAGCTTCATGTTTGTCTATGTTTGTGTCTTTATTACATGATCATTAGTGTCTAGTAACTTTGTCTTAAGGCTATGAATAATTACATGAATCCTTCACCTTTCTTAAATGAAAAATGTTTTTAAAGAACAAGAAGTACATGAGTTTCGAATTCATCCTTGAATTTAGTTTAATTATACTGATGTGGTGATAATACTTTTCGTTTTTTGAATGAATGCTTAAACAGTGCATATTTTTTATCTTGTTGTTTATGAATGTTAAAATTGTTGGCTCTTGAAAGAATGATGAAAAAGAGAAATGTTGTTGATGATCTGAAAAATCATGAAATTGATTCTTGAAGGAAGAAAAAGCAGTGAAGAACAAAGCTTGCGAAAAAAAAGTGGCGAAAAATATAAAAGAAAAAGAAAAAGCAACCAGAAAAAGCCAATAGCCCTTAAAACCAAAAGGCAAGGGTAAAAAGGATCCAAGACTTTGAGCATCAATGGATAGGAGGGCCCAAGGAAATAAAATCCAGGCCTAAGCGGCTAAATCAAGTTGTCCCTAACCATGTGCTTGTGGCATGAAGGTCCAAGTGAAAAACTTGAGACTGAGTGGTTAAAGTTGTGATCCAAAGCAAAAAGAGTGTGCTTAGGAGCTCTGAACACCTCTAACTAGGGACTTTAGCAAAGCTGAGTCACAATCTGAAAAAGTTCACCCAGTCATGTGTCTGTGGCATTTATGTATCCGATGGTAATACTGGAAAACAAAGTGCTTAGGGCCACGACCAAGACTCAAAAAAGTAGCTGTGTTCAAGAATCAACATACTTAACTAGGAGAATTAATAACACTATCTGAACTCTGAGTTCATAGAGATGCCAATCATTCTAAACTTCAAAGGATAAAGTGAGATGCCAAAACTGTTCAGAAGTAAAAAGCTACAAGTCCCGCTCATCTAATTAGAACTAATATTCATTGATATTTTGAGATTTATAGTATATTCTCTTCTTTTTATCCTATTTGATTTTCAGTTGCTTGGGGAGAAGCAACAATTTAAGTTTGGTGTTGTGATGAGCGGATAATTTATACGCTTCTTGGCATTGTTTTTAGGTAGTTTTTAGTAGGATCTAGTTACTTTTAGGGATATTTTTATTAGTTTTTATGTTAAATTCATATTTCTGGACTTTACTATGAGTTTGTGCATTTTTCTGTGATTTCAGGTATTTTCTGGCTGAAATAGAGGGACCTGAGCAAAAATCTAATTCAGGCTGAAAAAGGACTGCTGATGCTGTTGGATTCTGACCTCCCTACACTCGAAATGGATTTTCTGGAGCTACAGAACTCCAAATGGCGCGCTCTCAACTGTGTTGGAAAGTAGACATAAAAGGCTTTCCAGCAATATATTCGAGTTAAGATAACGCAAATTGGCGTTCAATGCCAGTTCCATGCTGCATTCTGGATTAAAACGCCGGAAACACGTCACAAACTAGAGTTAAACGCCAAAAACACGTTACAACTTGGCGTTTAACCCCCAGAGAAGCCTCTGCATGTGTAAATCTCAAGCTCAGCCCAAGCACACACCAAAGTGGGCCCCGGAAGTGGATTTCTGCACTTAGACTTATTTCTGTAAGACCCTAGTAGCTAGTTTAGTATAAATAGAACTTTTTACTATTGTACTAGGCGTCTTTTACCAAGTCTTATCTTTGGACGATTAGTTCTTAGACTTTGGGGGGGGGCTGGCCATTCGGCCATGCTTGGACTATCACTTATGTATTTTCAACAGTGGAGTTTCTACACACCATAGATTAAGGTGTGGAGCTCTGCTGTACCTCGAGAATTAATGCAATTACTATTGTTCTTCTATTCAATTTAAGCTTATTCTTATTCTAAGATATTCGCTGCACTTCAACCTGATGGATGTGATGATCCGTGACACTCATCATCATCCGTCCTTATGAACGCATACCTGACAACCACTTCCGTTCTACAAGCGAGAGCTAAAGCGTGTATCTCTTGGATTCCTTAATCAGAATCTTCGTGGTATAAGCTAGAATCCATTGGCAGCATTCTTGAGAATCCGAAAAGTCTAAACCTTGTCTGTGGTATTCCGAGTAGGATTCAGGAATTGAATGACTGTGACGAGCTTCAAACTTGCGAGTGTTGGGCATAGTGACAGACGCAAAAGGATCAATGGATCATATTCCGACATGATCGAGAACCGATAGATGATTAGCCGTGCTGTGATAGAGTATTTGGACCATTTTCACTGAGAGAATGGAAAGTAGCCATTGACAACGGTGACGCCCTACATACAACTTGCCATAGAAAGGAGTAAAAATGATTGGATGAAAGCAGTAGGAAAGCAGAGATTCAAAAGGGGTAAAGCATCTCCATACACTTATCAGAAATTCCCACCAATGATTTACATAAGTATCTCTATCTTTATTTTACGTTTTATTTATATTTTAATTATCAAACTCTATAACCATTTATTATCCGCCTAACTGAGATTTACAAGATGACCATAGCTTGCTTCATACCAACAATCTCCATGGGATCGACCCTAACTCACGTAAGGTATTACTTGGATGACCCAGTGCACTTGCTGGTTAGTTGTGCGAAGTTGTGACAAAGTGTAATTCACATTTGAGAGCTCCAAGTCTATTGGCGCCATTGTTGATGATCACAATTTACGCGCACCAGGGGTCATCCATCCTTGATCCTAACCTGATATGGTTAGGACCTTTTCTTCCTCTGAGATTGATGGACTTTGCAATGTTTCTTGGATGAGGCTTCTATTATTGCCCCCTGGTTTGGTGCTGGCTAGTTTTGAAAATGCATCAGCTTGGGCATTCTATTCTCGGGGTATATGTTGGACTTCATATCCCCCGAACTATTCGAGCTGTACTATGGTTTTGTCCAGGTATTTTTTCATGGTGGGATCCTTAGCTTGGTAGCTCCCTTCTATCTGTGAGGTAACTACTTGTGAATCACCGAAGATGCTAAGCCTTTGAACCCCTACCTCTCTAGCCAGCCTTAAACCAGCTAGTAGTGCCTCATATTCAGTTGATTATTTGAGGCAGGGAATTCAACCTTTAGTGATAGCTCGATTTGGGTTCCTTGATCAGTTTCAATAATTACACCTGCGTCACTCCCGATTTTGTTTGAGGAGCCATCTACATAGAGATTCCATTTTATAGGAGTTCCCGGGGTGTTAATATACTCGGCAATGAAGTCGGCCAGATACTGTGATTTGATGGCTGTCCGAGCTTCATATTGAAGATCAATTTTGGATAACTCGAATGCCTACTATAGAATTCTTCTAGCTAAGTCTTTTTTCTGTAAGATGCCTTTTATGGGCTGGTTGGTCTGAACTCTGATAGTGTGAGCTTAAAAGTATGGGCGGAGTCGTCGAGAAGTGAGTATGAGGGTGTAGGCGAACTTTTCTATCTTTTGATAGTTTAGTTCGACCCCTTGTAGAGCCTTGCTGATGAAGTAGATGGGTTGTTGCCCACTTTTGTCTTATCTGACTAATGCTGAGGCTATTGCCCGACTTCCCACTGCGAGGTATAATATGAGTTCTTTGCTTTCCCGTGGTTGGGTGAGAATGGGTGGTTGCCCCAAGAATTTTTTGAAATCATGGAAACCTTGTTCGCACTCTGTTGTCCATTCAAACCTCTCTCCCTTCCTTAATGTTGCGTAGAAGGGGAGAGATCTTATGGCTGATCCGGCTAGAAATCTGGACAGGGCTGCTAGTCTTCCATTGAGCTGTTGTACCTCTTTGACGCAGGTCAGACTTTTAATGTGGAGTATAGCCTGGCATTTATCTGGGTTCGCCTCGATTCCTCTTTGGGTGAGAATGAAGCCCAAGAATTTGCCAGCTTCTACCGCAAAGGTGTACTTTGCAGGGTTAAGTCACATACCATGCTTTCTTATGGTGTCGAACACTTTGGTGAGGTCGGATAACAACAATTCCTCACTTTGTGTTTTTACCAGCATGTTATCTACATAAACCTCCATTAGCTTTTCGATGTGGTCGGAAAAGACTTTGTTCATCAATCTTTGGTATGTAGCTCCTGCGTTTTTGAGTCCAAACGGCATGACTATGTAGCAATAATTTGCCTTTGGGGTTATGAACGAGGTCTTTTCTTGGTCGGGTGGATACATTAGGATTTGATTGTATCCTGAATAAGCATCCATGAAGGAGAGGTACTTGTATCCGAAAGAGGCATCCACTAGAGTGTCTATATTTGGGAGCGGGTAAGGGTCTTTTGGGCAGGCCTTATTGAGGTCGATGTAGTCGGTGCACATCCGCCACTTTCCATTTGACTTCTTTACCAAGACAATGTTGCCTAGCCATAATGGGTACTTGACCTCCCTTATGAACCTCGCCTCCAGTAAGGCTTGTACCTGCTCTTCCACAGCTTGGGACGTTTCTGGGCCGAGCTTCCTACGCTTCTATTGCACTGGCCGAGATCCAGGATATACCGCCAGTTTGTGGCACATTAATTTGGGATATATGCCAGGCATGTCTGTGGCCTTCCATGCAAAGAGATCGGCATTATCCTTTAGGAATTGTATCAGTGGCTCCTTTAAGTCTCCCTTTAAGGTTGCCCCTATATTTGTTGTTTTATCCTGAACATCCTCGATCTGGACTTCTTCGGTCTCACCTTCAGGTTGTGGACAAAGTTCTTCGTGAACTCGAACTCCCCCCAGTTCAATGGTGTTGATTTCCTCTCCTCTGGGGTTGCCTTTAAGGTTCAGACTTTCATTGTAACAGTATCGCGCAAGCTTTTGGTCTCTTTTTATCGTGGCGATCTCTTCTGGAGTTGGGAACTTCATACACAGATGTGGAGTGGAGACTACTGCGTAGAGCTAGTTCAAGGTTGTTCGACCTACTAGGGCGTTATAAGCTGAGCTCACGTTGACTACTGATGACATGTCATCATATACCTATTTTTCTATGCTTTTCATACAAGAAATTGATAATTTGTGCTTAAATATTGAATGCTTTTGTACTTAAATGATATATTTTCTTGATATTTTAATTTTATAAATCTTGTAGGAAATAAGAAGAAAAAGAAGCAAAGAAGCACAAAAAAGGAGAAAAAAAGAGCTTTGGGACACACTTTGAAGTTGGAGCACACTTTGGAGCCTTAGGCCACGCTTTTAAAAGCGTGGCCCATGACCAAATTAAAGAGGGAAACAACCAGCACGCACACTACCCTGCCCTTGCCAAGGGCAGGGCAGTATCGTGATGCACATTGAGGTTGGAAGCAAGAATTTCGCTAAGGTAAAATCTGGGCGCTCACAGCATGACCATGCCTCCTTCAAAGGGCTATAACTTGAGCTACAGACGTCCAATTGATGTGCTTCTAGTTGTGTTGGAAAGCTGACATTCAGAGCTTTTCAACGATATATAGCAATCCATATTTGGCGTACAATTGAGGCAGGAACGAGAGGCATCTTTAAGGGCCAAAAATAAGCGAAAATAAACTAAAGTGCTTCCACCAAGGCTCGAAGCTGGAGCCTCACTCCAAAACAAAGTAGCGCTCAATTTTCTGCCCTGCCCTCTTGGAGAGCAGGGCAATGTCGTGCTCTTCATGGAAAATCAAGAAAAAAATTGCTCCTCAAGTGCTTTCACCAAGTTTCGAACCAAGCACCTAAGGGGAGTGAGGAGCGCATCATGACACGGTCCAAGGAAGTGAGTGCGCAAGACACACATGCAAGGCAACATTGCCCTGCCCTCCACAAGGGCAGGGCAGCATCTTCACACACCAAGCTCGCACGCACAAGCACCAGCACGCACACTTTCCTGCCCTGCCCTCCACAAGGGCAGGGCAGCCTCCTGGGAGCAACATGGGCCAAAATTCAACCAAAATTTCATTTAAATTCAATTCTTCTCCAAATTGAATCAAGGCCAACCAAACCCATTTCTCCTCAAATCCAAAGCAAGCAAAGCCCACATCATCACTCAAAGGCACATGGATCAATTAAATTAGGATTTTCATTTTTGTAATTTGTTTTAATTTCATTTTCATTTTTCACTTTGAAAATCCTATATAAAGGCATCACTCTCATTTCAGAAGGGGAGCTCCATTAGAAAGCTCTCTTAGTTTTCATTTTCGTTTTGGATCTTGGGTGAAGAATTGAAGAACTTCTGTTTCAATCTCACCTTGAGATCTCTTCTTTAGTTTTCTGCATAATTGAATTCTACTTTCTGTTCATTTCTTCTTCTTCTGCGATTTCTGCAATTTGCTTTCCTTTATTTCTTTTGCAATTGTTCTTGTTGGATCAAGGAAGGATTTGAGATCTAGACTTGTTATCTAGTCTCCTCCACTCCTGAGATCTTCAATCACTTTTAATTTGCTGCAACTTAAGCATTGCTTTTCTGTTCTAAATTCTTCAAGGCATTTTTACTTTTCTGTTAAGATCTAGTTCCATTGAATCAATCCTCTACTCTTCTACTTGTTGCAATTTATTTTTCCTTGATTAATTTCTGCAAACCCACATCCCTGACCCATTTAAGATTCAAGCAATTTACATTTCTTGTCATTTAAGTTTCTGCAATTTACATTGCTTGTTCTTTAAGCTTCCTGCCTATTTACATTCTGCACTTTAAGTTCATTGCTATTTACATTTTGCTGCCACAATTCTCACTTAAATGTTAGCTTGACTAAACTAATCACCCACTAAAGTTGCTTGATCCATCAATCCCTGTGGGATCGACCTCACTCTTGTGAGTTATTATTACTTGATGCGACCCGGTATACTTGCCGGTTGGATTTGTGTGTTGGAAATTCGTTTTTCCATAAAAACTTGATGGTGTTTTTGTGGAAAAACAAATTTCCAACACACAAATTCAACCGGCAAGTATACCGGGTCGCATCAAGTAATAATAACTCACAAGAGTGAGGTCGATCCCACAGGGATTGATGGATCAAGCAATTTTAGTGGGTGATTAGTTTAGTCAAGCTAACATTGAAGGGATATTGGATGAAATGTAGCCAACAGAATTGTAAATGACAGGAAATTTAAAGTTGCTGAAATTAAAATTGCATAAAACTTAAAGTGCAAGAAAGTAAAATAGCTGAAACTTAAATTGCACGAAAAGTAAATTGCATTAAATGTAAAGGGGATTGGGTGCAGGAAATTAAAGAGAGCAATAGATCAAAACTCAGAAACTCTTGCAGAAAGCTTAACTTGAAGGAAAGTAAATTGGGATCATGAACAGAAATGTAAAATGAAGAACAAGTGCAGAAGAATTAAATTGCTTGAAAGTAAATTGAAAACCAATGAAACAGTAAAAACAGAAGAGCGGCCAAGAACTCAACTCAATTGCAAAATAAAATTGAAGATCTCAGGGAATCAAAGAGACTAGAAAAGAAGTCTAGATCTCAAGCCCTTCCTTGATCCAACAGAGAAAATATTTGAAGAAGAAATAGAGATGGAAGCAGTAAAGAGAGCCTTGATTCAAATCACAGTTCCTTGAATTATGCAGAAGAACAAAGTAGAGATGTTGCAGATGGAGAATGAAAATAGAATTCCTTCCAATCTCCACCCAAAATTCAAGATAGAAATGAAAATTAAAGAGAGAGAGCTATCTACTACTACCACTCCTAATGGAGCAAGCCCCCCTCACAAAGATGGAAATGATGCCTTATATAGGCTTTACAAAATAAAATGAAAATAAAATTAAAACAAATTACAAAAATGAAAATCCTAATTTAATTGATCCATGTGCCTTTGAGTGATGATGTGGGCTTTGCTTGCTTTGGATTTGAGGAGAAATGGGTTTGGTTGGCCTTGATTCAATTTGGAAAGGAATTGAATTTAAATGAAATTTTGGTTGAATTTTGGCCCATGTTGCTCCCAGGAGGCTGCCCTGCCCTTGTGGAGGGCAGGGCAGAAAATGGTGTGTGTGGCCCTCGTGCGTGTGTGTGGTGCGTGTTGGTGCTGCAGGATGCTGCCCTGCCCTCGCGGAGGGCAGAACAGAACTTTTTGGTGCGCCAGAATGGTGCCCGTGCGTGCTGCTGGTGCTGCCGAGTGATGCCTGTGCGCCAGAATGATGCTGCCGAGCCTTCCCTTGGTGCGCCAGAATGGTGCGTGTGTGTGCATCACCAAAATGCTGCCCTGCCCTCGCGGAGGGCATGGCAGTGTTTCCAAAAGTGAAGTTCCAAGTTCGAAACTTGGTGGATGCACACGCTACTTCTTTTCCTTGGTTTTCTTGGCACCAAAGTAAGGCCTAGTTTCTTGCTTCCTCATGGCCCTTAAAGATGCCTTTTTTTCCTGCCTGAATTGTACGCCAAATATGGATTGCTATATATCGTTGGAAAGCTCTGAATGTCAGCTTTCCAACGCAACTGGAAGCACATCAATTGGACGTCTTTAGCTCATGTTATAGCCCTTTGAAGGAGGCATGGTTATGCTGTGAGCGCCCAGATTTTACCTTAGCGAAAATTCTTGCTTCCAACCTCACTTTGCATCACGATTCTGCCCTGCCCTTGGCAAAAGCAGGGCAGTGTGCGTGCTGGCTGCTTCCTTCTTTGATTTGGTCATGGGCCACGCTTTTAAAAGCGTGGCCTAAGACTCCAAAGTGTACCCCAACTTCAAAGTGTACCCCAAAGCTCTTTTTTTCTCCTTTTTTTGTGCTTCTTTTTCTTCTTATTTTCTACAAGATTTATAAAATTAAAATATCAAGAAAATATATCATTTAAGTACAAAAGCATTCAATATTTAAGCACAAATCATCAATTTCTTGTATGAAAAAACATAGAAAAATAGGTATATGATGACTTGTCATCACAACACCAAACTTAAACCTTGCTTGTCCCCAAGCAAGAAAAGAATCATGCAATAAAGATTGACAATCCAAGGTAAGAAGAATAGCAACTCAATGTTCATGGTAAGCTAGTTTTCTAAGTATGCTACAATCACAAAAGAAATATAAATGATTGATGCTTCTATCTAGCTCATTTTATGAAATATTTTCCTTGTAATTCTTCCTTGAAACAAGCTTTTGATTTTTTTTTTGCTTCTCCTTTTGGGTGCTTTGCCCCATGAGTTAATAACAAAGCTACGACTTCTAAATGCTTTGTTTTCAAGTATTACCACTTGATACATAAGCACCACAAGCATTTAATTAGAAGACTTCATTAAGCTCATTTTTCTTTTCTTTTCTTGACTATCTAATCATTGATGCTCAGAGCCTAGTGCTTTTGCACTTGAGCCTAGCCTTGACTTCTAAGTGTTTTGTTTTCAAGCATTTGGCTTGATACATAAACACCACAAGCACTTAACAATTAAATTTCCATTGGTACTCAGAGCCTTCAGCTTTCTCATTCTTTCCCTTTTTCTTTTCTTGCTTTAATTGTATTTGCTTCTTCAAGGTTTTCATGATTTCAAAAGATTTCACAAATGTACTAGATGAAAAACTTCAATTAAATAAAATCCAATGCAATTGAGCAACAATCAATCATACTAGCTTTCCAATACTTGTATGCACATGCTAAATTCTTCTTTAATTCCTTGTTTGTTTATGATCATGATGCTTTTTTTTGCTTTTGAATTCACAGGATTCAAGTTGGTAGTTATAATGTCACAGAACCATATTTCAATCAAAATTCAAGCTATGCTTTATTCATACACACATGTAAACAGAGAAGATGAAGACAATCATGCAATTTAAGTGCTGGAAACAAATAAGAAGAAAAGGAACTCTACAACCTTGTAGCTCATCTTCATTATTGTTGTCTTTTTTCCTCTATTCTTCCTCTTTCCCTTGCCAAACTCAGTATGCTTGTTCATCTTCAAGCAATAATTAGAACATTGGCTATGGGGCTAAGATAGATCATGAATGTCTTACATAATGAAATGTTAGCATTACATGTGTTGCAAGCAAGCAAAAATGAAAAATAACAATCAAGGCACAAGAGACAAAGACATTTTGATTGCAAACATAAGAGGGTGTGCATGATACATTGCATAAAAAAAATAAGTGGCACACCAAACTTAGTTTGACACTTTCACTTGAAATTAATGCAAGTATCTAGTAAGCATTGGAACCAAATTTTGTTGCATAGCAACACCAAACTTAGAATGCAACCATATGTCAATTTATTTGAACTAAAATTAAACAAAAGAAACTGTTATTTATTGAATACAATCACCAAGTGAAGAATCTATCATGAGTAAGGATGTTTGGGTGATGTATTAACAAACACAGTTAATAAAAGAAAGCATTAAAAACAAGGAAATGACTAAAACAATCAAGAAAACTAAAATTGTCTAACTAAAAAATAACACTGCAGCGGCATTATGATTATGTAAACAAGTGGTGTTGCTTGAATGAATTGCATAGAAAAATAAGTGGCACACCAAACTTAGAATCTTGGTGCGTCACTTTCATTTTTGATTTGATGCAATCATCCAAAAAGATTGAAAACAATTTTGTTGCAAGGCAACACCGAACTTAGAATGTAACCATATGCCAATTTATTGAATTTAAACAGAACAAAGGGAAGAAATGTACCTACTGTCTACATGTTCTTCACTTTCTTCCTCTTCTTCCAGTTTGTTAAGAGGAATGACCTCAAGGGGGGAGAAAATTCAGCTACTGTCCCTTGCCTTGGTCTTTCCTCAGCAAGCTTCCTTTTGAATTTGGCTTGATTGAGCTTGCTTTTAGGGACAGGATTGGAGCTTTTGTTAGTTGCCTTCACTTCTTGGATGTCAAGACATGGTTGCTGTGTGATTGTTGGAGTGATTTTTTCATCAAGAGCTTTTTGCATTAGTGGTTCCATGAGCTTGTCCTCACTTGAGTGTAAATTTTCTGGAATGACTTCCTCACTTTCTTGCTCATCCACTTCCTCCTTTGCACTCAACATTTGACTCAATAGCATTTTCATAGAAGAGGTTTGTTGTTCTTCCCATAATTTCTTCATCTCCTCTTCATATCTTTCAATCAGTGTTGAGCACCTTTGGTTTAGGAAGGTTTGTGGGGGTTGTGCATGTTCATTATCCTTTGTCACCTCAAGTGCAGTTTCATTTTCAAATACCTTCACCACCTCATTCTCCATTGGAGTTTCACTTGATACAATAGCATCCTCGTCTTGCTCCTCCACTTTCTCCTTCACATCCACCAAGTGGTCTTCATTCTTCTTACTTAGTGGTTCTGAGCGTTTCCCTATGTTCTCTAAATCTCCATTTAATTTTTTGAAGAGAGCTTATTGCCTTTTCCAGGATTGTTCTTGTCTTTCAAAAAATCCTCTGGACTTTTGAAGGAGATCCTCTGAATCACAATTTGAAGAATTGTTGAACTCATCACAGTATGGATTGCTAAGATTTCTTTGATTTTGACATTCCCAGTCACAATATGAGTAATTGTTAGACTCATCAAAATCTGGATCATATTGTGTCTCAGGGAAGTGTCCCATATGATTCTCTTGCTCATCTTGTGTCTTTGAAGCAATTCTCCATGGATTGGAGTGCTCAGAATCTGTTAATTCATGGTGATATTCCCAGCCACCATTAGAGGGTGATGATGGTAGGCAATATCCCGTAAAATTTTGTTTGACCATAAGATGAGTTGAACTCCATTTGTATTTTGTAAAATGCAACATCAATGGAAATTGAAATTCATGTCACAGAGACAAAATTTCTTAATGAGGCAATAACTCAAACACCTTGGTTTCAACTTAGAAAAGAGAACAAAAAAAAAGAAAATGCTTGATCTAGACTTCTCACCCACTTAATCATTGTTGATCTAATCAATCCCCGGCAATGGCGCCAAAAACTTGATGGTGTTTTTGTGGAAAAACAAATTTCCAACACACAAATCCAACCGGCAAGTATACTGGGTCGCATCAAGTAATAATAACTCACAAGAGTGAGGTCGATCCCACAGGGATTGATGGATCAAGCAATTTTAGTGGGTGATTAGTTTAGTCAAGCTAATATTGAAGGGATATTGGATGAAATGTAGCCAACAGAATTGTAAATGACAGGAAATTTAAAGTTGCTGAAATTAAAATTGCATAAAACTTAAAGTGCAAGAAAGTAAAATAGCTGAAACTTAAATTGCACGAAAAGTAAATTACATTAAATGTAAAGGGGATTGGGTGCAGGAAATTAAAGAGAGCAATAGATCAAAACTCAGAAACTCTTGCAGAAAGCTTAACTTGCAGGAAAGTAAATTGGGATCATGAACAGAAATGTAAAATGAAGAACAAGTGCAGAAGAATTAAATTGCTTGAAAGTAAATTGAAAACCAATGAAACAGTAAAAACAGAAGAACGGCCAAGAACTCAACTCAATTGCAAAATAAAATTGAAGATCTCAGGGAATCAAAGAGACTAGAAAAGAAGTCTAGATCTCAAGCCCTTCCTTGATCCAACAGAGAAAATATTTGAAGAAGAAATAGAGATGGAAGCAGTAAAGAGAGCCTTGATTCAAATCACAGTTCCTTGAATTATGCAGAAGAACAAAGCAGAGATGTTGCAGATGGAGAATGAAAACAGAATTCCTTCCAATCTCCACCCAAAATTCAAGACAGAAATGAAAATTAAAGAGAGAGAGCTATCTACTACTACCACTCCTAATGGAGCAAGCCCCCCTCACAAAGATGGAAATGATAACTTATATAGGCTTTACAAAATAAAATGAAAATGAAATTAAAACAAATTACAAAAATGAAAATCCTAATTTAATTGATCCATGTGCCTTTGAGTGATGATGTGGGCTTTGCTTGCTTTGGATTTGAGGAGAAATGGGTTTGGTTGGCCTTGATTCAATTTGGAAAGGAATTGAATTTAAATGAAATTTTGGTTGAATTTTGGCCCATGTTGCTCCCAGGAGGCTGCCCTGCCCTTGTGGAGGGCAGGGCAGAAAATGGTGTGTGTGGCCCTCGTGCGTGCGTGTGGTGCGTGTTGGTGCTGCAGAATGCTGCCCTGCCCTCGTGGAGGGCAGGGCAGAACTTTTTGGTGCGCCAGAATGGTGCCCGTGCGTGCTGCTGGTGCTGCCGAGTGATGCCTGTGCGCCAGAATGATGCTGCTGAGCCTTCCCTTGGTGCGCCAGAATGGTGCGGGTGTGTGCATCACCAAAATGCTGCCCTGCCCTCGCGGAGGGCAGGGCAGTGTTTCCAAAAGTGAAGTTCCAAGTTCGAAACTTGGTGGATGCACACGCTACTTCTTTTCCTTGGTTTTCTTGGCACCAAAGTAAGGCCTAGTTTCTTGCTTCCTCATGGCCCTTAAAGATGCCTTTCGTTCCTGCCTGAATTTTATGCCAAATATGGATTGCTATATATCGTTGGAAAGCTCTGAATGGCAGCTTTTCAACACAACTGAAAGCACATCAATTGGACGTCTGTAGCTCAAGTTCTAGCCCTTTGAAGGAGGCATGGTCATGTTGTGAGCGCCCAGATTTTACCTTAGCGAAAATTCTTGCTTCCAACCTCACTTTGCATCACGATTCTGCCCTGCCCTTGGCAAGAGTAGGGCAGTGTGCGTGCTGGCTGCTTCCTTCTTTGATTTGGTCATGGGCCACGCTTTTAAAAGCGTGGCCTAAGACTCCAAAGTGTACCCCAACTTCAAAGTGTACCCCAAAGCTCTTTTTTTCTCCTTTTTTTGTGCTTCTTTGCTTCTTTTTCTTCTTATTTTCTACAAGATTTATAAAATTAAAATATCAAGAAAATATATCATTTAAGTACAAAAGCATTAAATATTTAAGCACAAATCATCAATTTCTTGTATGAAAAAGCATAGAAAAATAGGTATATGATGACTTGTCTATGTTTAATGTCCTTGACCGAGTTCCTTTTCCAAAGGTTGTATGCAGTGAGGTGTATCTTAGTGGTTGAATTGGGGTGTCTCCGAGTCCGAATAAGCTATTCGAATATGATTTGAGCTCCTTTTCTTGTAGGGTGAGTTTGTCAAAGGCGGATTTGAACAAGATATCTACGGACTCCCATGGTCTACCAACGTTTGGTGGAGATTAGCGTTGGCGAGTATGACGGTAATGACCATGGGATCATCATGCCCCGGGATGATGCCTGTTGCGTCTTCTTGGGTGAAGGTAATAGTGGGGAGGTCGGGTGACCTGTCCCTTCTTCGACATGATATACCTCTTTAAGGTGTCTTTTGTGGGATGATTTAGAGATCCCTCCTCCTATGAATCCTCCATTTATCATATGAACATGTCTCTCAGGGTGTGAGGTGGACGTTCAACTCATCCGACCTCTTCATCCCTTATTCTCTTTCTCGGTTCATCTGCTTTATTAGCTAAGAACCGGTCTAGTCACCCTTCTCGTGCCAACTTCTCTATGACATTCTTTAGGTCAAAGCACTCGTTGGTAGAATATCTGTAGATTCGGTGGTATTCACAATACTCTGTCCGACTTTCTCCTCTTTTATGTTTTATCGGGCGAGTCGGTGGGATCTTCTCAGTGTTGCATATTTCTCAGTAGACATCCACAAGAGACACCTAAAGATGGTTGTAGTTGTGGTATTTTCTAGGTTTCTTTCTCAGTGGGTTGGTCTTCTTTCTTCCTGGATTCTTTATCCTTGTCCCGAGGTGGGTAGGAGAATCTGGTTTTTGAGCTATCTCCCAATCGGGAGTTCTCGTCCATGTTGATGTATTTTTCCGCCCTTTCTTGTACCTCGTTTAGAGATGTTGGGTGTTTTCTGGATATTGAGTGGCTAAAAGGTCCTTCTCGCAGGCCATTGATGAGACCCAAGATGGCTACTTCAGTTGGCAGACATTGTATGTCCAGACATGCCTTGTTGAATCTTTCCATGTAGTTGCGGAGGCTTTCCCGATCTCCTTGATTAATCCATAACAGGCTAGGGGCATGCTTGGCTTTGTCTTTCTGGATGGAGAATCTAGCTAGGAACTTCTTGGCGAGGTTGTCGAAGCTTGCTATTGACCTTGCCAGCAAACTGTCGAACCACTTTATTGCCGTCTTAGTCAGAGTAGTTGGGAAAGCTTTGCATTGAATGGCGTCCGAGGCGTCTGTGAGAAACATCCTGCTTCTGAAATTGCTGAGATGATGCCTTGGATCAGATGTACCATCGTATGGGGTCATGTCAGGAGCTTTGAAGTCCTTTGGGACTTTAGCTTTCTTGATTTCTTTGGTGAATGGATCTTGGTCCTTGTGGAGGCTATCTTCGTGACTGGATCAAGCGGTTTCAGCTTTGAGGTCGGCCTCGAGCTTTAGGAGCTTGTCCTCTAGCTCTCAGCACCGTGTTATTTCTCTCCGGAGGTCTCTCTCAGCTTCCCGCTGATGCTCAGCCTCTTTTTCGAGCTGTTTGAGACGATCCTTCTGTTCTCGGAGAGCATCTAATATTTTTGTATTTGGGGGTTACTTGTCCTCCCCGTTTTGAGGTGTGTCTTTGGAGGTGGTGTCCGCATTTTTGTTTAGTGTTATGTCCACCAAACCAGAGTTGTGATCATTGTCGTGGTCATCTGCCGTGGTGATAGGATTACTTCCAGGTTCCCTGGCAATGGCTCTAATGTTCCGAGGGTTACCTGAAACTAAAGGTCGATCTCGGATGAGATCTTATGTGATGGTCGGTGCTGTTGTGTCCGACATGGGAGAATCGGAGATGCTGCTGATCCTTGATTACCGGAGGATGGTGGTACATGCAAGAGACTCCGATGCTTAAGTTAGCACGTGCTTTAGGCAGGATTTTGTGTAGAATCAGAGTATGAGTTATACCTGGGTGCTCCAGTGTATTTATAGTAATGTTGAGTGACCTCCCTTGAGATAAGTTAGTTATCTTATCTTATCTTTGGTGAGATCATCTATCTTGTGGCTAGCTGCCTTTGAGGAGGGCCGGTCCTTTTGTTTGGGCCTGCTCGGGCCTCTTGTGGAGATATTGGCCGAGCTCTTTATGGAGAGGTCGGTATAGGCCAACCTTTATAGGAGGTCGGTAACTTCTTGTCTTTAACCCGGGTTGTGTAGCTCGACACAGGGTATGAACAATAAGTAATGTTAATGGATACAAGACTAACCAACAACTCTAGATCACCATCTAAATTGGGTATTAATGACTCAAGATTACCTAATTTCTCTTTCCTGGCCAATAATGCTCAAAAACTACTCTAAAGCCCAACCAAACATTTTGTCAAATACTTGGAAGGCATAAAAGGAAAGCATGGAAAAATAACAAGAAACATAAATTCTACAACTACCCAATGCAAGAAAATAACTCAATTAAGAATTAAAAGAACATAAAACATAAAATTGCATTAAAGAAAATTAAAATTAACAAAAGTGTTCATAAACTAAAAGAGGCATAAAAGAGAAATTAAAAATGTAAACTAAGAAAACAAAGATGTAGGAACAAGAAATTGTAATGAAAACCTAAATCTAAGAGGCAATTAAACTAAGAACCCTAATTTCTAGAGAAAAGATGGAGCTTCTCTCTCAAACTAACCTAAAGCATGATTCCTACAATTTCTAATTGCTCCCCCCTTTCTCCTTCTTGATTTGTGCATCAAATAGGTTTAGAAGTGAGTTGGATTTGGACCTGGATGGCTCAGAAATCGCTCCCAGTGTATTCACTTGAATGAGGTCATGTGACAAACGTTACGCGTGTGCATGGGTGACGCGCGCGCGTCTCCTGTCAGATGGCTTTTGATAAATTCCATTTTTAGGGTTTATCTTGTGTTGATTTTAGGGAATTTGATCACATTTTCTCACATTTATCCAGTGAAATAGAATAGTTTTTATTATTCTCCTTTATTTGTACTTAAGTGTGAAACCATGCTTTTTAGGCCCTTAAATTGGTGATTCTGAATCACCTTAATTCCAGTCGATGCCTTGATGTGTTTGTTGAGTGATCTCAGGTTCATGAGGCAAGTATTGAATGGAAGAAGTGAAGAGAAAAGCATGCACAACGGAGAGTCCATGAAGAAACAAGGATTTGGGATGCTGAGATCGACAAGCACGCGCACGCGTGGAAAGTGAAGTGTCACGTGTACGCGTGGATAGAAAATGCCATCGACGCGTATGCGTGACCCATGCATATGCGTCGGTGCTCGCACGTGACCCGCATAAAGTGAATCTGCTGGGGACGATTTCTGGGCTTCCCAGGCCCAGATCCAACTCATTTTTGAGCTTATTACATGCAGAATTCAAAAGGGGATCAACACACATTTGGAAATAGTTGAGTTTTCATCATGCTTTAGTTAGTTTCTAGAGAGAGAAGCTCTCTCTTATCTCTAGGATTAGGTTAGATGTAGATTAGAATTTCTTAGATCTAGGTTTAATTCATGCTTTGATTTACTTTTCCTCTCTACTTTCTTGTTCTTCTACCTTTGCTTCTCTAGTTTAATATTTTGTTTCTTGTAATTGTTTGCTTTGTTGTTGATGCACTCTTGTTCTTTATATTTTCCTTTTAATGCAATTTATGTTTGATTTCCTTTATTGTTGATTTGAGTTGTTGTTGTGAATTCCTTGCAATCAGTAGTTGTAGATTTATATTTCGTGCAATCTTGTTTACTTTCCTTTTGTGCCTTTCAAGTGTTTGACAAAATGCTTGGAAGAATATTAGAGCAGGGCTTTCTCCTCTTGGCTTGAGTTGAGTAATTAGTGACACTTGAGTTATCAAACTCTTTTGTTGATTGATAATTGGAAGTTGCTTGTTGACTTGAAGGCCACTAAAGCTAGTCTTTCATTGTGATTAGACTAGGACTTGTGGTCTCAAGTTGATTATTTCCACTTGACTTTTTTTCATGGTTAGAGGTTAACTAAGTGGAGCAATGAACAATTCTTGTCACAATTGATAAGGATAACAAGGATGGGATTTTTAGTTCTCATACCTTACCAAGAGCTTTCTCAGTTGTTAGTTTATTTCCTTTGCCATTTACATTTCTTGTTCCTTATTCAAAACCCCAAAAAGATACAATCCATAGCCAATAACAAGAACACTTCCCTGCAATTCCTTGAGAGACGACCTGAGGATTAAATACTTCGGTTATTATTTTTATTGGGGTTTGTTACTTGTGACAACCAAATTTTTTGATTGAGGAATTATTTGTTAGTTTAGAACTATACTTGCAACTAGATTTCATTTGTGAAATTCTATACCGACACACAATTTTCGTTCATCAAAATGGTGCCGTTGCTGGGGAATTGCAAATATGTGCCTTATTATTGGTTATTGTATATATGTGAATATTGTAAATATGTTTGCCTTTTGCTTCTTTGTTAGTTTTTGGTAGCTGTAGGAGTTTTTCCCTTTATTTATTACTAGTTTTTGTTTTTATTTTCTTTTGCTATCATGAATTCTCACCCTTTTGGCTATGAGTGTGGTTACAATTATGTTGTAGAAAATGGGAGCTACAATGAAGATCTGCATCAAGGGTGGAATAATCAAAGGTTGGAGAAGCCATATGCATATGATCAACCTTCTTGGCAACAACCTCCGGTCCCTTATAGGTATAATTCCCATCCTAATACATGTCAATTCAATGGTTATGGTGAACTTCCTTGTGACTATCAACAACCACCACCATATGCCTATGAGCCATACCCTCAACATAGCCCTCAACCATACTCACAAGCCCCTTTTCACCAAACACCTCCATATGACCCTAATCCATATCCACCATACCAATCATCTTTTGAGCCATATGAGCCACATATAGAACCACCACCATTCCAACTTTGATACCTACACGAACCACCTTCTCCATACTATTACCAAGATGAGCCACCTCCAATGTATGAAAATTCTCACCCACAAGATGAATTCTACTTTCCACCACAACCCCCCCATGGAAGAATGTCCATGTCCATCAATCCAAGGGTAATATGATCTTACTTATGCTAGCATTTTGGAACAAAACTCAGAGGATCGCCTAAAGGCATCAATTGATCAGCTTTAAACAACCATTCATCAAAAGTTTGACTCATGGAATTCATACCACAATCAAAACATGCCCACGAATGATTGTGGAAGAGCAACCAAAAAGTGGAGTATGAAGGGAATTGTAGAATCTCAACTTGAGAACAAGGGATTGGAGTGTGTTGTGCAACAAGTGGAGCAAATGAAGAATGTTGAACCACCACATGTTTATTATAATGAACCACCCTCCAATTATGAAACCTTCCTCCAAAATAATGAACCCTCCTATTCACCCCAATCTCCAATAGATGAAACTCTTGGTTCTATTCTTCAAGGGCAAGTAGAGATGAAAAGGGAGGTACTAGATTTCACGGCCGCCTTGGCCGAGGTCGTAAACCGATTAGCTTTCCAATGCTTGAACACTCAAAGTGCTCCCATGGCCACATGTGGAGAATCAAATGAAGAGCATAGCATGAAGGAGAAATTGGAAACTCCGATGGAAAATGAAGAATGTTGCTTTGTGTTGGAACGATTGGAGGAAGCTATGATTGTTGAAGAAGAGGAAGAAGTGGTTGAAGACCTAGGATATGCGGAACCTCCATGGGAACCTAGAGTTGAAGAAAACTCCTCCAAGAAGATTGAATTTGATGTTGAGGAGGAAAGTGCACAACCTCTAAGGCATATTCCATATGAAGAATTGGATGGGATAGAGCAATAATTGAGTCCCTAGGCAATGAAGATCAAGCATCAAATCTTGGTGGTGAAGAATCCTTTGAACTTGAAGAACCTTCTCCTGGTGAATTTGAAAGTGTTGTGGAGGTAGACTTCTCTCACCCTCCCAATTATGATTTTGGTAAGAGAAAAGAGTTAGATAAAATTGATAAACAAATGATCGAATTTGAAAAATCTTGTGAAGAGGTGGAAGTCCTTAGAAAAAGAAGGACGGGAGTTGAATACGCTTTATCAAGATCCTTGGAAGCTTCTTCACCTAGGTTGTCATCTAATCCTTCATTTAAGTGGGTAAAACTCATTTATATTAGCTTTATTGTCCCACTTGAGTATGGCTTGCTTGAAACGGATGGGCAACTTAGGACACTTTGCGGGATGAAGCGTAAGAGGAGGATGTTTCGTGGTTGACATTACAAATCAAGGCTCATCATGGGTGAGACTTCAAGGATTAGATGCAAGGGTTGGACTAGTGCTCAATTAGAGGGGTCTAGTAGGAGAGTGAGGCATTTCATTGAGAATTCATTTTTCTTACCACCCGGATGGAATAATAATGATCAACTTGAAGACGGGTGTCAAAACAAAGTATGGGATCCCGGATCGCACAAGGAGAATCAATCTTGGGAGCCATTGGCTTGTGAAGAACTCCACCAAGGCTTAGAGGCATTACTTTTGAATGATGGAGCTTATTGGAGATCCAAGCATTGGTGGATGTTCAATGATGGATTCAAGCACAAGCCACCTTGATAAGAGCTCCCCACAAGTCCAACTTATGGACAATAAACAAAAGTTCTAGGTGGGAGACACCCCACCATGGTAACATCTTTTTATTTTTTCTCTTTTGTAAATATTAGTAAAAATTAGTTTGATTTCATGTTTTGTTTAGTTTGTTGAGTTTAATTGGCAGTTTGGTATGTTAAATAAGGTTTTATGATGTTTTGGTAGCTGTTTGGAGGTTTGGAATGCTTGGGTTTGGTGCAAGAACTTAGAAAAATTTTGAAAAACAGAGCACCAACCCATGCCTACGCGTCACTCACACATACGCATGGCTGCAAGCTTTTCTACCATCCACGCACATGCGTGCCCCACGCGTACGTGTGGATGCAAAATTTTCACCCTTCCATACAAGACTCGAGAGTTGTGCAAGTTTGGGGCTAGAATTGTGCGTTTCGCACAAGCCTACCCACGCGCACACGTGACCCACGCGTATGCGTCGTTGCTCTAAATAACCCATCACGCGTACGCGTGAACCACGCTTACGCATCGCCTGACGCGCATGCGTTGATTGCCCTGTTTCACCCACCTTCTTTTCTTCTCCTCTTTCCATTTCTTTCCTTCTTCTTTCTTCTCTTCTTTTCTTTCCTTTCTTCAACCATCATCCAACACTACCAAACACCATCTAGAACCACTTCTTTCAGTTGGATAGTTAATTAGTTGTTTAGTTAGTTAATTTTTCATTTAATTTTCTATTTTCATGATAAGTGTTGGATTATTAATACTATTCGCTGTTTATTGCTGCTGATTACTGATATGATGTTAGCTTAATATCATTTTTGTTATAATCCTTGTTGGGTTCTTTATTGAGGTTACAATTGGTTACTTGGTTTTGATTTCTTCATGTTTAACATCTCTAAATACCAAGGATATGATATTGCCTTTCAAGCACTCCATATCTTTTTGAATTGCATGTTGTAGCTAGCCACCATGTGATTTGAATCCTTTTCTCTGATTAGGCACTTCTTGTTGGATGTTGTGCATTTACCTTAATGTATTGTGCTTCTAGATCATATGCATCCATATGTTATATATTTTCTTGAATGCTTTCATGCTTCTTTATCACTTGTGTGGTTGTCTTACCTACAAGTTTAGAGTATCTCAAGCACACTAGAATGAATGAAGTACATGCTTCTTTTGTGTAAATTGTGATAGAGCTTTTTATGCTAGTGTGTGTGTTCTAAAAGGCACATAATTTAGAATTCACACACCTAATTTTCATCAATATCACACTAATTCACTCACTCAATTCTAGTGATTTACCTCATTCTAATAATTTATGCTTCCTTGCTTTGTATATACTTGTCTTCTTATCCTATTTTCTATTTTCAGGATGAATCACCATAAACAACAAAGGAACTGAAAACAAGAACACGCAGCACCAGTTGACCTACCAGCTGAAGGTAGCAATTCGAAGAGTCGCCATACCCCCTTGCTCATCTTAGAATGCACCGAGAACGGTGCAAACTTTTAAGTGTGGGGAGGTCGTCCGACCAGTCGGTGTTTTTTGGGTGACAATTTCTAATTCCAACACTTTTGCATTTCATTTTTTTTGTATTTTAGGATTTTTTGTTGCATTTTATATATATATATATATATATATATATATATATATAATAAGCTTAGTTAAAATAATGAAATTCTCCAAGAAAAACATTCTTTATGGGGCATTGACATCCCAATTGATTTGAGTGAAAATTCTTCATTGAACTTGCTTGAATTACATATTGTGTATCATGTTTTTGAGCTAAGAACACAAGCATGTGAGATTTGAGCCTAACGGTGTGGTTACATCTTATAACCACTTATTTTCCTTCTTGTGTGCATTATTCTCTTTCTATGATTGTAATCTTTGATTTGTTTGATTCTTTATGTCCATTATTTTGTGTATACATGTATTTATATGATTGAGGTCATCATTTCATTTAACTCACTTGCCCAAATAGCCTCCCTTTTATCTTCCATTGTTAGCCAACTTTGAGCCTACGATTAACCCACTTTGTTCTTAATTTAGCACATTACAAGCCTTAAAGCGAAAAGCAATAACTGTCCTTTATTTGGATCTTTGATTAGCTTAGGCTAGTGAGTGTGTATCATTCAAGTGTGGGGAAACTTGGGACATTGGTTGAGAAAAAGGGTGTGTTTTGTATTTCTATTGAGAATCTTGGGAATGGGGTACATGTTCATGCATTAATTATGTTTAAACCATATGCATTGATACTCTTGTATATACCTTATTGCAAAAAAAATATATATATATATACAAAATAAAGAAAAATATATGTATCAAAAGAAAAAAATGAGAAAAAGAAAAGAAAAAAAGAAATGCAATGAAAAGGGGACAAAATGTCCCAAAGTAAAGTTCAATAAAAATCAATGCATGTGTGTGGTGATCAAAAGAGAAATGCATGAGTATGTGGAAAAGTGAAGAATGGGTAGTTAGGTTAGCACTTAAATTGTATAGGTTGTCAGAGGTTAGGTGGGAAGCTTAGGTTAATCAAAGATTTAAATTCTAGTCCACTTAACCATATACAATCCTACCTTGACCCTAGCCCCATTACAACTTTATGGAAAGACCTCATGATATTTGTACGCATGCATTGAATTATTGTTGATTGTTAGATGAAAAATAAATCATGGAAAGCATGATTAGGTAGAATTGAGTGAATCAACCCTATACACTTGAGCGACTAGAGCGGATACACATCCGTTGAGGGTTTGATTGCTCAATTACATGTTTTCACCATGATCATCCCTTTTCTTGTAAGTTTGTAAAAATCTTCAATAACTCAATTCAATTATGGATGATTGCTATTGCTTTAACCCTTGTGCTTGTATATGTTCTCTTGGAAATTGATTTGTTTTGACCAAGTAGTTGCATTCATTTAGATTGTTGCATTTAGATAATTTGTTGCATTGAATAAATGTTGATACCATTTGTCTCTCTCTCTTGATTTTAGCAAGAGGACATGCTTGATTTAAGTGTGGGGAGGTTGATAAACCCCATTTTTAGGGGTTATCTTGTTTTGATTTTAGGGGATTTTATCACCTTTTCTCACATTTATCCAATGAAATAGCATGGTTTTTATTATTCTCCTTTATTTGTGCTTAAGAGTGAAAACATGCTTTTTAGGCCCTTAAATTGGTGATTCTAAATCACCTTAATTCTAATAGATTCCGTGATGTGTTTGTTGAGTGATCTCAGGTTCATGAGGCAAGTATTGAATGGAAGAAGTGAAGAGAAAAGCATGCATAGTGGAGAGTCCATGAATAAACAAGGATTTGGGATGTTGAGATCGACGTGCACGCGTGGAAAGTGAAGTCGCATGGCGACGCATACACGTTACAGACGCGTACCCGTGGATAGAAAATGCCATCGACTCGTACGCGTGACCCATGCGTACGCGTTGGTGCTAGCACGTGACCCACTTAAAGTGAATCCGATGGGGGCGATTTCTGGGCTTCCCAGGCCCAGATCTAACTCATTTCTGAGCCCGTTACATGCAGAATTCAAAGGGGGATCAACACACATTAGGACATAGTTGAGTTTTCATCATGCTTTAGTTAGTTTCTAGAGAGAGAAGCTCTCTCTTCTCTCTAGAATTAGGTTATATGTAGATTAAAATTTCTTAGATCTAGGTTTAATTCATGCTTTGATTTACTTTTCCTCTCTACTTTCTTGTTCTTCTACCTTTGCTTCTCTAGTTTAATATTTTGTTTCTTGTAATTGTTTACTTTGTTGTTGATGCACTCTTGTTCCTTATATTTTCCTTTTAATGCAATTTATGTTTGATTTCCTTTATTGTTGATTTGAGTTGTTGTTGTGAATTCCTTGCAATTAGTAGTTGTAGATTTATATTTCTTGCAATCTTGTTTACTTTCCTTTTGTGACTTCCAAGTGTTTGACAAAATGCTTGGAAGAATGTTAGAGCAGGGCTTTCTCCTCTTGGCTTGAGTTGAGTAATTTGTGACACTTGAGTTATCAAACTCTCTTGTTGATTGATGATTGGAAGTTGCTAGTTGACTTGAAGGCCACTGATGACGAGAATTCACTACCCACATATAATGAATCCGTTCTTTGGCAAGCGCACCAAATTATCGTCAAGTAATAACCCACAGTGGAGTGGGATCGTATCCATAGAGATTAATTGGATTAAGCAAGTAATAGTTGATTAATTAGCCTAGTTAGACAAGCACAATTGGAGAGGTAATCAATAAGAAATGTAAATAACATGAAAGTAAAGGAAAGCAATAAAGTGCAAGAAAGTAAATGGCAAGGAAAGTAAAGTACAAGAAAGTAAAGTGATGGAAATGCAAAGTGCAGAAAATGTAAATAACCACAAAGTAATTAAAAGAAAGAAAGATAAAATAAACATTGGGATCAAAAGATATTGCATTCTCCGAATTAATTGATTTCATCTCATCTTTAATCATGCAACTCATTAACCTCTTGGCAATCATGATTGATTGAGCCCCAATTCCTTGGTGACTCAATCTCTCAAATCTTGATCAATAGCCAATTCCTTGGTCTAATTGCTCATGAGAAGAGATGAAGCTTGTTCCCTGATTATACCACACATCCTCATAGGTCCAAGTAGAGGGAGGATTATATGTCACCATATCTAAACACCAAAACCCATATCCTACTCAAGTGTGAGAAAGGATTTCAAGCATGGTTTTATGATTCCTCTTCCAAGGTTCCCATAAAACCCAAATACATTCAATCTCTTTTCCAAGATAATTGAATGCTAGATTGAAGAACGAAATCCCTTCTAGTAAATCAAAGAGAGACGAAGAGTAGAAGAAGAATAAAAATAATCAATCCATTAAAAAATTATAGAGCTCGCTCTCTTTCCCAATGGAAAGAGTTAGTAATTCATAACTAAAATATTTACAAGTAAGAAAATAGAAGAGGAGAAGAGAATGGTGGGAAGGAGGGTCCGAAGACTCACTCCTCCAGATGTGTCCAGCCTAGTAGATAGCTCCCCAATTCTATGAAACTAAGGCCTTTATATAGGCTCTCCTAAATTACAAACTCAAAATGAAATTAAAAGCAAATTACAATGAAATGAAAATAAACTATTCTAGATGCTTCTTGTGGCCTTGATTGGTTGACAATTGTGGCTTGAATGAGAGTTGGAGTGGGCTTGGTTGAAGTTTGGGGGCTGCAGGAAGAAGTTGGTGTGTGGTTCTAAGTGCCACTCCCACTTGATTTTGCCCTTTGGAATATGACTCACTTTGCAATGTTGAAAGTATGGAGTTGTTTGGGCCTTAAAATGAATGTCTACAATAAAGTATTATATATGGTTGGAAAGCCCTAGATGTCAGCTTTCCAACGCCTTTGGAATCAACTCATTTGGACCTTTGTAGCTCAAGTTATTTTGATTTGAAGATGGACAGGTCAGTCTGTCAAGTAGCCCGGCGTGCCACGCCCCATATATTGTGAAACTGGCATGCCACGCCTTCAATGATGCACCAAAATCTTCTCTCTGGCCATTTGAACTGGCTTGCCACACCCAAGACTCCAAGTGGCACGCCCATTATGAAAATAAAGCTGGTGTGCCACGCCTTCGATATCAAGTGGCACGCCCAGGTTTTGCATTGCTAAAATAATGGCCTTTATTTCCTTCAGTTTTAACGTCAACCATAAAGTTTTAAATATTGTTGAAAAGATCTTGATGTCATCTTTCCAACGCCACAAAGATCACCTCATTTGGATCTCTACAACGCAAGTTATGTGCCTTTGAAGATGAAGAGGTAAGGCTGGTAACTCTGCAGTGACGTGTTTTTCTCCTTGTGTTTTTGGGGTCAATATCTTCCCCAATTCTAGTGTCCATTATAAAGTTTTATATATGGTTGGAAAGCCCTGGATATCTACGTTCTAATGGCACTGAAATCATTCCATTTGGAATTTTGTAGCGCAAGATATCTTCATTTGAATGAGAGGAGGTCAGGCTGGCATATGCCCCGGCGTGCCACGCCAATACTTGGCGTGCCATGCCCATAGTGGGGCTCAAAATCACTCCTCTGGAAGTTAAGCTTGGCGTGCCACACCTAAGACACCAAGTGGCACGCCCTCTTTGACATATAGCCTTCACAAACATGGCGTGCCACGCCCATAGCACCAAGTGGCACGCCCTCTTTGAGATTTGGCTTCAAAAGCTTGGCGTGCCACGCCCAAAGCTTCAAGTGGCACACCCAGCTTCACACTCCCAACTTTATTTGTTGTTTTCTTCCCCTTTTGTTGCTCTTTTCACTGAAATTTAATACAATCCCATTTCAAAGCAATGTACCATAATATATATCATTTGCTTCATGAAATTGTATTGACTCAATGAGATTATGCTCTTTTTATGGTCCTTTTAGATAAGAAAAAGGGTACATGATGTGCAGTCATTAGCCACTAAAGCTAGTCTTTCATTGTGATTAGACTAGGACTTGTGGTCTCAAGTTGATTATCTCCACTTGACTTTCCTTCATGGTTAGAGATTAACTAAGTGGAGCAATGAACAATTCTTGTCACAATTGATAAGGATAACAAGGACGGGATTTCTAGTTCTCATACCTTACCAACAGCTTTCTCAGTTGTTAGTTTATTTCCTTTGCCATTTACATTTCTTGTTCCTTATTCAAAACCCCAAAAATATATAATCCATAGCCAATAACAAGAACACTTCCTGGCAATTCCTTGAGAGACGACCCGAGGTTTAAATACTTCGGTTATTATTTTTATTGGGGTTTGTTACTTGTGACAACCAAATTTTTTTATTGAGGAATTGTTTGTTGGTTTAGAACTATACTTGTTCCGAGGGTTACCTGAAACTGTAGGTCGATCTCAGATGAGATCTTCTGTACTGGTCGGAGCTGTTGTGTCCGACTTGATGATGGTGGCTGGAGCCGCCGTGTCTGACTTGTTGGACTTGGTGGTGGTGCTGATCCTTCATCCCCGGAGGGTGGGGGGTACCTGCAAGGGACTCCGATGCTTAAGTTAGCAAGGGTATTAAGCAGGTATTGAGTAGAATCAGAGTATGAGTTATACCTGGGTGCTCCAGTGTATTTATAATGGTGTAGGGTGACCTCTTTAGATGATATAAGTTAGTTATTTTATCTTATCTTTATCTTATCTTTGACTGGGGTCCTCTTATCTTCAAGGGAACCGCCTTTATCTCTACGGGCTTGGGCTACCCTTGGATTTGGGACATGTTCCTCTATTTGGGCCCTTTGTTTGGGCTTTCATGTGACTTGGCCAAGCTCTTTGAGAAGAGGTCGGGTTGTCCTGACCTGAAGAGGTCAGTCGCTTTGTCTATAGAACATCCCGGGTCGGACAGCTCGACCCAGGGTATGAACAGTGCCCCTGCTCGAGCTCGGTCTTCCTTTTTGAGGTCGAGACTTTAGTTTTAGGACTTCGATCCTTCTTTGGTGAAGCCGAACTCGAGCATTTTGTCGATTTCTTTTTGTAGAGTTATTTTTTTTGAATGCAGAACGTTTCACTTCCTTTTGAAAACGCGCGCCTTTGGATTAGCATCCTGGCCTTGGGAACGTGCAAGGGTTTTTAATGCCCCATTAATTTGTTTTTGATGCTCCATTTCTCTTGGCTTTTATTTTGAATTTTACTCTCAAGAAACGTTTTTTCTCCTCACCTGCTTTTGCTGTGACTTCCCTTTTTCTCCTCTCCTTCTGTTTTCTTTTGAAAACTTACATTTCTTGGTGTTTCTTCTTGCAACGTTTGTTCGGCGATTGTAAGTGCTTTTGACAGCAATCTCTAACCTCCTCGTCTTCAACCCTCTTACGTATTCTTCTCCTTTCTCAGGTTGGTTTTGCTTTCCCTTCGCCGTTTACTTCTGCTGTGTTGTGTTTTGATTTTGAAGCTTTGATTTTGACTGAGTGCATGTTGGAAAGCTTGAATTTTTGTCGCACCTGGTTTGTTACTGTGATGCATGTTTTTTCCCTTTTGACCTTATATATGCTTCTGAGTGTATTTTCTTGGTTTGGCTCTTTAGGGCTTTGTATGCTTCTACTGATTCCTGAACTGTTGTAGCCTTTTCTTTGGGCGACTCGTTTGATTTTCTTTGCATTTGTTTTTCTTGGAAAGGGTTTCTGTTGAGACATTAGTTTTGTAGATCTTCCTAAATCTTTATTCCCTGATTGCCTCCAAAGGATGCCTCTGGACCTTGGGTTGTGTCCTGGGGTTTTCCTTTTTATCTGCTATACGCGCTGGAATGTGCTGTCCGAGTTATTTTGATTTCATCTGGGATGTCTTTTCCTTTTTAGTAACCCAATCTTTTTCTTGCTTTGTAGGATTAGTTGGCCATGTCTTCTCGAAAAAACATTGTCGAGGTGTCTTCTGAGGTTCCCGAAAGGATGTCCGATTGGCTGGATTCTCTTGTCTTGCTGTGTGTTTCTTTAGTTGATTCAGAATTTTGTGCAACGCTTAGAAAGCATCATCGTGTCTATAGCAGTGCAGATCAGGAGGGCAATTATGAGTTGGTAGCACCTGATTCTGGCGATAGAGTTTGCTTCCCAGTCCTATTCCAGGGGGAGCGTCCTTTCTTCTATGCTTATGACTTCTTTTTTAGACAAGTGAACATCACCTTTCCTTTTAATTCTTTTAAAACTGACCTATTATGGTCTTGTAACGTAGCCCCGTCACAGCTCCATCCGAATTCATGGGGCTTCATCAATATTTTTCAGCTTGTTTGTCAAGAATTTGGTGTTACACCTTCTCAAACTCTTTTTCTGTATCTTTTTGTGTTGACCAAACCTGGGACTACCAAGAAGAAAGCTTCTTGGATTTCTTTTAGGTCTGCCCAGGGGCACAAAGTTTTTTCCATGTATGACGAATCCTTCCGGGATTTTAAGAATTACTTCTTTAAGGTCCGGGCTGTTGAAGGAGCCCGACCTTTCTTTCTGGATGAAAATAATGAGCCCTGCTTTCCCTTAGAGTGGTAGAGGAATATAGTGGTATCCTGATATACTTGGGAGATGTTGAGTGAGGTCGAGCAGTCCTTTGTGAGTATTTTGGAGGATATTTGGGGAGAACCTCCTCACTTGGATACTAAAAAGTCATTGGGAGATCCGTCCCTTATTCGAACTGCTTTGGGTACTGCCGTGATATATCTTTGTTTATCTTGTTTTTCTCCTGCTTTTTTCCTGGCGTGATAAATTGTTGTTTTTCTTTTTGCATAGATGGCCAAAAATAATGATGCAATAAAGGCCTTCAAGAAGGTGAGGAAAGCTACTGCGGCTCAAAACATCTCGGCCTTGGCTGATGGGGGAGGAACTTCCCAAGCTCCTTTGAAGCCATCCGTGCCAAGCTCTCTTGGCCCGAGGAGAATGATCCCTACACCTCGGGTCCGTTTAGTGGATCCCCCTCAGTCTTCTACTGCTGCTGTGGTTTCTTCATCGGCCGCCCCTCCTCCAAAAAGACCTCGAACTGTTGAACCTTTCAATCTAGATGCCCCAAATTTTGATCCTATTGGTTTTGTGGACCAGCAGATCGCACCTTATGGTGCTCTTTCAATGGATGATGTATCTCTCCTTCATCACTTCGGAGTAGTGTCAAGATGGCCCATATGGGAGCTGCTTTGTATCGTACTGCCGAAAATCAACCTCTCCATGCTACCAAAGCTTTTATGGAGGAAGCTAAGCGAGAATTTGATCGGATGAAGGGTCTCAAGGAGGAGTTTGAAGCGGAGGTGACTCAACTGAAAAAGGAGCTAGAAGGGGAGAAGGCCAGCTCTCTTGCCCTGGCGGCCTCTGTGCGATTGGCTGAGGATGTGGCTTTGAAGCACAAAGAAAACTATGTCGTGTCCTACTGAGAAGTGATGCGTCTTCGGGATGAGCTAGAGTCGGTTCGGGTTGATTATTCCGAGCTCCAGGGTCATCTTGTGGGCAGCGTAACCGTTGCCTATGAGAACCTGAAGGAACAGGTTCGGGTTATTGCCCCAGAGGCTGACCTTGCCTTGTTTAGCTTGGATAATGTTGTGAAGGATGGCAAAATCGTCCCCGAGGACCCTGATGATGATGATGTTGAGCTTCCTCCTGTTCCTTCTACTAAAGTCTCCGTTGTGCCACCCTCTTCTTCTGAAGCTGCTGAAGTCGTTCAGCCTGAGTCCGATCCTAATGTCCAGATCCTGAACCAGGATGATGGGATGGTAGATGCAGTGCCTCTTCAGACTCGTCCTCCTTCACCCCGGGATGCTGCTACTGGGAAACCTTTGGACTCTCTTTGATTATTTCTGATGAATTTGTGTATAGCCCGACCTGTGGGCTTTTTATTTTGTAAATGTTGACTGTTGATACTTTCTGTTGCTTGTTTAGCAACTTTGTTTTGAAAAACAAAGTGACTTTTGAGCTTTCTGGGCAGATTTGGGTGGCATCTGAAGCTCGCTATTATCATAATTTAGTAGTTTTTATATCCTGTCTGCTTTGCACTCGTCTTGGCACCTTCGTAGGTTTTTATCTGACATGATTAACTTGATCCTTTGGCCTGACGCTGCTCTCATCAATCTTAAACTGTTGTTTATCGTAATGCTGATATTGCCGAACTTGGTTTTTGTTTGTTTATAGCCCTCCTTTTAGGACTTTACTTAAGGTCTCTCCCAAGGGTAGCTTTATCGTGTCGGTTGCTGTCAAATTACTTGGTAACCCACTTTTTTGGACTTTGTTCAGGTCTCTTTGATAAACCACTATTTTATGCTTTATCTTGTGATCAATTGAGTGGTTTTATCTACTCTTTACCCACTTATTCATACTATTTGCATGGTTTTATATTTCCTTCCTGATTATGTGCTTTGATTGAAAACATGCTTCTTTGGACTTATATTTGCTTATTATTAATCCTCTCTTATCACCATTAGATGCCTTGATATGTGTGTTAAGTGATTTCAAAGATTACAGGGCAAGAATGGGTTGGAGGATAGAAAGGAAGCATGCAAAAGTGGAAGGAATGCAAGAAGTTGGAAAAACTGCTAAGCTGTCCAGCCTGACCTCTTCGTACTCAAACGGTTATAACTTTAGCTACAGAGATCCAAACAATGCGGTTCTAGTTGCGTTGGAAAGCTAACGTCCGGGGCTTCGATTTGATATATAATTTGTTATAGTTGTCTCGACGCCAGGCGACACGAACGCGTGGGTAACGCGGACGCATGACCTAGCCAACACCCAATCCGCGCGGTCGCGTGGACGACGCGGCCGCGTCACTTTTCCGTGACCTGTACGGACTAGAAAGCGCTGGAAGTGATTTCCGGGATATTTCTGACCCAGTTTTTGGCCCAGAGAATACAGATTAGAGGCTATAAAGTGGGGGAAATGCATCCATTCAGAATCATGCCTCTCATAATTTACTTTTCATGTTTTAGATGTAGTTTTGGAGAGAGAGGTTCTCTCCTCTCTCTCTCTCTCTTAGGATTTAGGTAGTGTTTTTAGAAAATTAGGATTTAGGACTTCTCTTAGCTTTCTAGAGTGACTCTCGATCCCAGGTTTAATATTCCTTTTTACTATTTAATTTCTCTTTTATATTTTGATTACTCTGAAGCCTTTATTATGTTTCATTGATGTTGCCCAATTGGCTGTTGATGACATTTTTATTTAATGATAATTGAGGTATTTTCAGTTTATAATTATAGTTGAGAGAGATAACTAAGTTAGACCTCTAAATTCCCTTATCTTGCCAAATGTTGTTTTACAGTTATTATTTATTTTTAATTGCCATTTAATTCACTCATCATTTAAATTACTTGCTTCTCACCTTCTAAACCCCGATTACAACCTTTATAACCAATAATAAGAACATACTTCCTCGCAGTTCCTTGAGAAGACGACCCGAGGTTTGAATACTTGGTTAACAATTTCTAAAGGTGTTTGTTACTTGTAACACCCAAAACGTTTGTATGAAAGGATTTTTGAAGGTTTAGAAACTATACTTGCAACGAGGATTTATCCGCAAATTTCTAGACCACGCAAAAGTTCTCTCATCAAAATGGCGCCGTTGCCGGGGAACTGCTAACGTGTGCCTTATTATTGGTTATTGTAAATATTTTTCTTTTGCTTGTTATTTATTTTCGTTCTTCTTTTTTTATCTTTATTTGCTACTATGAACTCTCACCCCTCTCGCTTTGAGTTTGGTTCTGATATTGTTAAAGGAAATAGAAGTTACAGCAGGAATGTGCATCAAGGTCAGACCAATCAAGGATGGATGGAACCAAGAGGATCTAATCAACCCTTTTGGCAGCAACACCCTCCGAGATATCCTGGACAAAGACCATTCTGCCGCGCATACCCAGCTGAAAGACATGGTGGACAACCTTGTAACTACCAACAAGCCCCACCCCGTGCATATGAACCGTCCTTTCAACATAACCTCGAACCACCACACTCACAAGCTTCTCTTCACCATTCGCCATCATATGATCCTTCCTTACCCCAATACCAATCCAATCGTTCCCAATCATCACCACTTCCCTATGTATCATGTCTAAGTCCAGCAAACCGCGAAGCAGAGGATCGCCTAAAAGAAACAATAACTAAATTTCAAACAACCATTCAACAACTGGAGCATTCACTAATCCAATGGGCCACTAAATGCTCAAATATACAAGGATCAACCACAGCTCCATGTGGACAACCCGATGAAGAGCGTAGCATGAAAGAAATACTAGAGACTCCAGTGGACAAGGCAGAGAATGAATTCGTACTTGAACAAGTGGAAGAAGCTGTCATTGTTCAAGAAGAAGAGTTGGTTGAAGATCTAGGCAATGTTGAACTTCCTTGGGAATCCAGAATTGAGGAAAACTCCGTCCAGGATGCTACAGTTGATGCTAAGGAAGATACTGTACAATCTCCAAGGCAAGTCGTTTATGAGGAATCAGACGGAATAGTCCAAGAAGCAAATTCCCTTGATGGTGATATTCACAAGTATAGCTCTCTTGGTGATGAACTTGCATCCACAAGTGAATTCTCTGAGATCGAAGAATCTTCCCCAAGTGAATATGAAGATGATGCGGAGGTAGATTTCTCTCAACCTCCAATCTATGACTTGAGTGATGAGGAAGACACGGAAGAGTTTGACCAGGACAAAGATACAATTGAAGATCTTTGCAAAGAAGTGGAGGAATTCACAGAAGAGTATAAGGGAGTAGAACTTACAAAACCACCAAAAACACCTATCCCAAGGCTACTACCACCTAATACAAGCTTCAAGTGGGTACAATCCTTAACTTATGACTTTACTTATTCACTTGAATATGGTTTACTCGAAACAGATGGCCAGCTTAGAGCTCTCTACGGCTTTAAGAGTAAAAGGGAAATGGCTCGTACTCAGAGCTGGTGCACAAGGTTCAATAAAGTTCCACGCTTCACCTCGAAGTACACGGATTGGCATCATGCTCAATTGCATGGATCACGGAGAACGTTTGGTCACCACGGTGAGATTCTACTTTTTAACCCGCCTGAATGGAAACTTACAAATCAAAACGGAGGCGGATTTAAAAGCAAGGCTTGGAATCCTGGAGTTTATTCTGACATTTATCACCCCGGGAACCTAAAAATCTGTTTGAAGCTGTTCAGAAGCTTCACATGCCTAGTTTGGGACCCCGGAGGCTATTGGCATTCCAAGCACTGGTGGAGATTTTCGGACGAATTTAAACATAAGCCACCCTAACCGGAAGCTCCTCCAATGTCCAACTTAAGGACTCTAACTAAAAGTGCTAGGTGGGAGACAACCCACCATGGTATGGTCGTTTCTTTTTCAGTTTATTTCATCATTATTTATTTTTATTTTTATTTCCTTTTCATTTTACTTTAGTAAACCTGGAATCATGCATAGCACTCATATTAATCACTGCATTCTGCATTGTCCATGCATATAAAAAAAAAATTTCGCTACGCGACGCGATCGCATCAGCTACGCGTCCGCGTCGTTTGGAGAGAAAGGAAAATTAAAAACTGAACAGAGAGTCATGCAAGAGCGTGGATGGAGGCGTGCTAATGGCACATATCGACCCACGCGACCGCGTCGCTGATGCGTCCGCGTCGAATGGGAAGTATGGTCTCCCACGCGACCGCGTGCCCCACGCGGCCGCGTACCCTGCGTTTTTGACGTAAAAGGGTGCACAATGCCATATTGTGCGAGAGTGGTGCTGGATTGGTGCTGGAAGCACAATCCTTGTCACGCGACCGCGTTGCCGACGCGGCCGCGTTAATTATTTTCTGACGCACACTCACGCGATCGCGTGCCCTACGCGATCACGTCACCCCAATTTTGGCAAATAAATTAATTTGAACAGAGAGTTGTGCTGGCGCGAGGCTGCACTCGCACCAGCAGCGCAATACGGGTCACGTGATCGCGTGACTGACGCGATCGGGTCGTCTTACCTGACGCGCACCCACGCGAACGCGTGCCTTCCGCGGCCGCGTCGCATGCGCCGCATAGTTCACCCTAAAATTGCCACATATCTTATCTTTCTCTCCTCCAAATCCTAATTTTTCTTCTCCTTTCTTATTTACTTCCTCTTCCCTTCTTTTCCTTCTCATTCTTCTTATTTTTCTTTTTGTTTTATTTTAATTTATTTGCATATCTCATTCATTGCATTTTAAATTTGTGCATATTTTTATTTTCTTTTCTGAATTTTTTTCTTTTGTTTTTCCATTGGTGTTAAATATCCCTTCTTATTCAACTGTTACATCTTTTCCTGAATTTATTTTGGTAACTTGTTTTACACTGTTGGGCAATACTATTTAAGTCAATGTTAATCTTTTATCTTATTTGTATTAATTTTGCATTGACATGAATTTATATTGTCTTACACTCTCCTCCCCTATGTTACAAATTTTATACCACTGGTATGCCATGGCTTCTATCATTTTCTCACGTACATGTTGAAGCTTCCATGTAAATGAGACCATTATCATTTGGCATTAACCCACCCATAGTTCATTTATTTTCTTATCTTTATTACTGGGTTACTTTTTCTTCCCTTTTTCTTTCAGGATGGCCACCCGAAAGGGAATCGGAAGACGTTTACATGGGGAGACAGACAAGTCCATCTGCAAAATCTTGAAGAAAAGCTTCAGTTGGAACAACCCGTCCACCTGCATATCTCAGCATGCACCGAGGATGGTGCAATCTTTAAGTGTGGGGAGGTCGATACCGATCTCCATGGGTTAGTACTTTCTTTTCAACACCAATAATCTTATTTTCTTTATTTGTTCATTGTTGCATCTGCATATTTGATTGCATATTTATTTGATGATTTTGTGCATTTAGTTACTACTTGGTTAAAATAATAAATTTCTTTTAAAATCCTATTTTTGAAAAATTTCACTAATTTAAATTGAAAATTTTTATGTTAAAAATTTGTTTGAAGTTGTAATTGGAACATAGTTTTTGAGCCAAAGAACACACAACCTGTAAGATTTGAGCTTATTTACATGGTTACATTATTTAACCATAAACATTTTATTCTTGTGTGTTTACTTCTCTATGATTACAATCTTAGCTTTGTTTCATTCTATATATCCAATATTTAGTGTATTTAAATGCTTGCATATGATTGAGGCCATTGTTAATTCTAGCTCACTTATCCCAAAATTAGCCAACCTTTTACATCACCCTTGTTAGCCCCCTTGAGCTTTTAATCCCCTCTTGTTCTATAAACCACAATACTAGCCTTAAGCAGAAAAATAAAATAAAAATCCCAAGTTGAATCCTTGGTTAGCTTAAGATAGAAAATCATGAATAGAGTTAAATGTGGGAAACCTTGTGGGAACATGAGTGATAGAAACAAAGGGTTAGGAAGATTAAAAAAGAAATAAAAATAAATTTAGAAAGCACGCTCATAAGAAAATTAAAGTGATTCAATTACCATGTGCATCAAAAAAAAAATTTTCAGCATCTGAATAAAAGGGGATACAAAAAGAAATTCCCCAATGAAAACAATGCACATGAGATAAACATAAAAAGTGAAACATGAGCATGTAATACAAAAGTGGGAAAAATTATGAGTAGGTAGGTATGATTTTAAAGTTATATAGAGTGTATGTATGCTAGGTGAGATCTTAGACTAATCAAGGATTCACTTTATAAAGCTCACTTAGCCATATATATACCCTTACCCTTACCTTAGCCCCATTACAACCTTGAAAAGACCTCATGATGTTTGCATTGATGCATTAAATATTGTTGATTGGTTAGATGAAGAACAAAGTGTTAGAAAGCATGACTAGGGAAGAGTAGAGTGATTGACCCTAGACACTTGAGAGATTAGAAGTGCATATACATTTTCTGTGAGGGTTCAATGCTTGATTCTATGTTCCCTACTTTCATGAGCTATCTTCTTACAAGTTTACTTATCTTTTATTGTGTAATTTGAATTATTGGAATTTGGTTTATATTTATTCTTGGAGAATTTATTTACTTTTAAACCAAGTAGGTAGAAACATTTTGCATGTAGCTGCATTCATATACATAGGTTGCATTTCATAACATTTCACCTTTCCTCTTCATCTTTATAGCTTCTTTTGAGCTTAGCATGAGGACATGCTAATATTTAAGTGTGGGGAGGTTGATAAACCACTATTTTATGGTTTATCTTGTGATCAATTGAGTGGTTTTATATACTCTTTACCCACTTATTCATAGTATTTGCATGGTTTTATATTTCCTTCCTGATTATGTGCATTGATTGAAAACATGCTTCTTTGGACTTATATTTGCTTATTATTAATCCTCTCTTATCACTATTAGATGCCTTGATATGTGTGTTAAGTGATTTCAGAGATTACAGGGCAAGAATGGCTTGGAGGATGGAAAGGAAGCATGCAAAAGTGGAAGGAATGCAAGAAGTTGGAAAAACTGCTAAGCTGTCCAGCCTGACCTCTTCGCACTCAAATGGCTATAACTTTAGCTACAGAGGTCCAAACGACACGGTTCCAGTTGCGTTGGAAAACTAACGTCCGGGGCTTCGATTTGATATATAATTTGCCATAGTTGCCTCGACGCCAGGCGATGCGAACGCGTGGGTCACGCGGACACGTGACCTAGCCAACACCCAATCCATGCGGTCGCGTTGACGACGCGGCCGCATCACTTTTCCGCGACCTGTACGGACCAGAAAGCGCTGGAAGTGATTTCTGGGCTATTTCTGACCCAGTTTTTGGCCCAGAGAACACAAATTAGAGGCTATAAAGTGGGGGAAATGCATCTATTTAGAATCATGCCTCTCATAATTTACTTTTCATGTTTTAGATGTAGTTTTGGAGAGAGAGGTTCTCTCCTCTCTCTCTCTCTCTCTCTTAGGATTTAGGTAGTGTTTTTAGAAATTAGGATTTAGGACTTCTCTTAGCTTTCTAGAGTGACTCTCGATCCCAGGTTTAATATTCCTTTTTACTATTTAATTTCTCTTTTATATTTTGATTACTCTGAAGCCTTTATTATGTTTCATTGATGTTGCCCAATTGGCTGTTGATGACATTTTTATTTAATGATAATTGAGGTATTTTCAGTTTATAATTATTCTCTTTGAATTAAATTTCCATTGCTTCTCATCTAAGGATATTTTTATTATTCCAGCAATTTTACTTTTTTTTCCCTTTTGGTTCTGATTAAGAATTTAGTAACTCAACAGTTATTAAACTCAACGTAATTAATAATCGTTATCTTGCTAATTGAGCTGAACCTAAATAATCCCAACCTTTTCTTAGGAAATAATTAAGATTCAAAGGTCAGTTTAATTAGTCCCTTGACTTTCCTTTGCCCTGGCAAAGGTTGACCAAGTGGAGTTTAGATTCAACTTTTATTATAGTTGAGAGAGATAACTAAGTTAGACCTCTAAATTCCCTTATCTTGCCAAATGTTGTTTTACAGTTATTATTTATTTTTAATTGCCATTTAATTCACTCATCATTTAAATTACTTGCTTCTCACCTTCTAAACCCCGATTACAACCTTTATAACCAATAATAAGAACATACTTCCTCGCAGTTCTTTGAGAAGACGACCCGAGGTTTGAATACTCGGTTAACAATTTCTAAAGGGGTTTGTTACTTGTGACACCCAAAACGTTTGTATGAAAGGACTTTTGAAGGTTTAGAAACTATACTTGCAAAGAGGATTTATCCACAAATTTCTAGACCACGCAAAAGTTCTCTCATCACTCTTTCAGGGATTACCTTTGTAGCTTTGTATCTTGGACCGACTTCGTCATGTCAGGTTTTGTCGAGTTTGCTTGGTGATCCTCTTTCTTGGACCTTGTTCAGATCTCTTTCAGGGATTACCTTTTGTAGCTTTACATCTTGGGGCCGACTTCGTCGGATCCTGTCGAGTTACTTGATAATCCTTTTTCTTGGACCTTATTTAGGTCTCTTTCAGGGACCATCTTTTGTAACTTATCTTTCTGGGCCGACTTTTTCACGTCGGGCCCTGTCGAGTTACTTGATAATCCTCTTTCTTGGACCTTGTTTAGGTCTCTTTCAGGGACTATCTTTTGTAACTTATCTTTCTGGGCCGACTTTGTCACGTCGGGCTGGTGGACGAAATTGTGATACAAGAGTTCCAGGCACTGTTAGAGAAGCTCACAACTCCGTTCAACTTAACCAGCAAGTGTACTGGGTCATCCAAGTAATACCTTACGTGAGTAAGGGTCGATCCCACAGAGATTGTTGGTATGAAGCAAGCTATGGTCACCTTGTAAATCTCAGTTAAGTAAATTAAATGGTTATGGGTTTCGAAAATTAATAATAAATAGAAAATAAAAAGGGATAGAAATGGTCCTATGCGCTGTCACTGCACGGCTAATCGTCTGGAGGCATCACCCTTGTTGATAGCTACATCCCATCCTCTCAGTGAAAATGGTCCAAATGCTCTGTCACAGCACAGCTAATCATCTGTCAGTTCTCAATCAGGTTGGAATAGAATCTATTGATTCTTTTGTGTTTGTCATCACGCCCAGCCTTCAGGAGTTTGAAGCTCGTCACAGTCATTCAATACCGGAATCCTACTCGGAAAACCACAGACAAGGTTAGACTTTTCAGATCCCCATGAATGCCGCCGTCTATCTAGCTTATACCCCGAAGATTCTGTTGGAGAATCTAAGAGATATGCGCTCGGCCTAGAGTAGAACGGAAGTGGTTGTCAGTCACGCACGTTCATAGGTGAGAATGATGATGAGTGTCACGGATCATCACATTCATCAAAGTGTTGTGCAACGTATATCTTGGAATAAGAATAAAAGAGAATTGAATAGAAAGTAATAGTAATTGTATTGAAACTTGAGGTACAGCAGAGCTCCACACCCTTAATCTATGGTGTACAGAAACTCCACTGTTGAAAATACATAAGTGAAATGTTCAAGCATGGCCGAATGGCCAGCCCCCCTAAAACGTGCTCAATGGCCTCCTAAGATGAAGAATAAACAAAACTGAGACCAAAGATGAAACGTGGTCAAAAGACGACTAATACACTAGTAAAAAGTCTTATTTATACTAAACTAGCTACTAGGGTTTACATGAGTAAGTAATTGATGCATAAATCCACTTCCGGGGCCCACTTGGTGTATGTTTGGGCTGAGCTTGATCTATCCACGAGCTGAGGCTTTTCTTGGAGTTGAACTCCAAGTTATAGCGTGTTTTGGGCGTTCAACTCCGGATCATGACGTGTTTCTGGCGTTTAACTCCAGACAGCAGAATGTACTTGGCGTTCAACGCCAAGTTACGTCGTCAATTTCCGAATAAAGTATGGACTATTATATATTGCTGGAAATCTCCGGATGTCTACTTTTAACGCCGTTGAGAGCGTGCCAATTGGAGTTCTGTAGCACCAGAAAATCCATTTTGAGTGCAGGGAGGTCAGATTCCAACAGCATCAGCAGTCCTTTTGTCAGCCTTTTTCAGAGTTTTGCTCAAGTCCCTCAATTTCTGCCAGAAATTACCTGAAAGTACAGAAAAACACACAAACTCATAGTAAAGTCCAGAAATGTGAATTTAACATAAAAACTAATGAAAACATCCCTAAAAGTAGCTTAAACTTACTAAAAACTACCTAAAAACAATGCCAAAAAGCGTATAAATTTTCCGCTCATCACAACACCAAACTTAAATTGTTGCTTGTCCCCAAGCAACTGAAAATCAATTAGGATAAAAAGAAGAGAATATACTATAAATTTCAAAATATCAATGAATATTAATTCTAGTTAGATGAGCGGGACTTGTAGCTTTTTGCTTCTGAACAGTTTTGGCATCTCTCTTTTTCCTTTGAAGTTTAGAATGATTGGCTTCTCTAGGAACTTAGAATTTTGGATAGTGTTATTGATTCTCCTAGTTAAGTATGTTGATTCTTGAACACAGCTACTTATGAGTCTTGGCCGTGGCCCTAAACACTTTCTTTTCCAGTATTACCACCGGATACATAAATGCCACAGACACATGACTAGGTGAACCTTTTCAGATTGTGACTCAGCTTTACTAGAGTCCCCAGTTAGAGGTGTCCAGAGCTCTTAAGCACACTCTTTTTGCTTTGGATTACGACTTTAACCACTCAGTCTCAAGCTTTTCACTTGGACCTTCATGACACAAGCACATGGTTAGGGACAGCTTGATTTAGCCGCTTAGGCCTGGATTTTATTTCCTTGGGCCCTCCTATCCATTGATGCTCAAAGCATTGGATTCTTTTTACCCTTGCCTTTTGGTTTTAAGGGCTATTGGCTTTTTCTGCTTGCTTTTTCTTTTTCTTTCTATTTTTTTCGCCATATTTTTTTCTTTTTTTTTCCGCAAGATTTTGTTTTTCACTGCTTTTTCTTGCTTCAAGAATCAATTTCATGATTTTTCAGATTATCAATAACATTTCTCTTTGTTCATCATTCTTTCCAGAGCCAACAATTTTAACATTCATAAACAGCAAGATCAAAAATATGCACTGTTCAAGCATTCATTCAGAAAACAAAAAGTATTGTCACCACATCAATATAATTAAATTAAATTCAAGGATAAGTTCGAAATTCATGTACTTCTTGTTCTTTTGAATTAAAACATTTTTCATTTAAGAGAGGTGAAGGATTACTGGAATTTATTCATAACTTTAAGACATAGTTACTAACTACTAATGATCATGAAGTAGAGACACAAAACATAGATAAACACAAATAAAAACCGAAAAGCAGAAAGAAATAAGAACAAAGAATGAATCCACCTTAGTGAGGATGGCGCCTTCTTGAAGGTCCAACAATGTCTTTAAGCTCTTCTATGTCCCTTCCTTGCCTTTGTTGAATGATTCCTAGTAATTTTGGTGCTCCTATCCTTAGTTGCTCCCAATAATTGTGTGGAGGACAATTTATCCCCTGAGGTATCTCAGGGATCTCTTGATTTGCAGTCAAATGTTCTACCACTGAGCTATAAACCCTTTACATGAGTCTTTCCATCTCCCATGACTCAGAGGTGAAAGCTTTTGTCTTCCCTTTTTTTCTCTTCTTCTTTTTCTTTTTTCTTTTTTTTTTGGATGTATCTAACCTTAAGTGCCATTAATGGTTATGGAAAAGCAAAAAGCTATGCTTTTTACCACACCAAACTTAGAAAATTGCTCGCCCTTGAGCAAGAGAAGAAAGAAAAGATGAAGAATAAGAAGAAGATATGGAGGAGATTGAGGGATGTGTGTATTCGGCTATATGGGTGGGATTGGGTGTATGGGGAAGAGTGGATAGGTGGTAAATGAAAAACAGAAGGGATGACCATGAATGGAGAGAGAGGGTGAGGTAGGTAGGGATCCTGTGGGGTTCACAGATCCTGAGATGATCCTGTGGGGTCCACAGATCCTGAGGTGTCAAGGAATTCCATCCCTGCACCAAATAGACATGTAAAATGCCTTTGCACACCATTCTGGCATTTAAACGCCGAGTGGTGCACATTCTGGGCGTTCAACGCCCACATGTAACATGTTTCTGGCGTTGAACGCCAGTTTCATGCTTGTTACTGGCGTTCAGCGCCAGCTTTTCCTCTAGGCACCTTCCTGGCGTTCACCGCCAGAATGTTGCTTGTTTCTGGCGTTCAGCACCAGCTTGATGCTCTGTTCTGGCGTTGAACGCCAGCCAGATGCTCCTTACTGGCGTTGAACGCCAGTCTGTGCTTCCTCCAGGGTGTGATTTTTCTTCTGCTGTTTTTGATTCTGTTTTTAATTTTTATATTTTTTTCGTGACTCCTCATGATCATGTACCTAATAAAACACAAAATAACAATAAAATAAAAATTAGATAAATAAAATTGGGTTGCCTCCCAACAAGCACTTCTTTAATGTCAATAGCTTGACAATGGCTCTCATGGAGCCACAAAGGTGATCAGGTCAATGTTGTATAGTCCCAACCCCAAACTTAGAGTTTGGATATGGGGGCTCTTCTTGACTCTGAACTGAGAGAAGCTCTTCATGCTTACTCTCTTTTGTCACAGAGGGATGGCCATGTGCCTTAAACACAAGGTAGTCCCCATTCAATTGAAGGACTAGTTCACCTCTATTGACATCTATCACAGCTCCTGCTGTGGCGAGGAAAGGTCTTCCAAGGATGATGCATTCATCCTCTTCCTTCCTAGTGTCTAAGATTATGAAATCAGTAGGGATGTAAAGGTCTTCAACCTTTACTAACACATCCTCTACTATTCCATAAGCTTGTCTCAATGACTTGTCTGCCAATTGTAATGAGAACAAGGCAGGTTGTACCTCAATGATCCCCAGCTTCTCCATTACAGAGAGTGGCATAAGATTTATCCCTGACCCCAAATCACATAGAGCTTTTTCAAAGGTCATGGTGCCTATGGTACAAGGTATCAAAAACTTGCCAGGATCTTGTTTCTTTTGAGGTAAAATTTGCTGAATCCAGGTATCTAGTTCATTAATGAGCAAGGGAGGTTCACTTTCCCAAGTCTCATTACCAAACAACTTGGCATTCAGCTTCACGATAGCTCCTAAGTATTGAGCAACTTGCTCTCCAGTCATATCTTCATCCTCTTCAGAGGAAGAATAGTCTTCAGAGCTCATGAATGGCAGAAGGAGATTTAATGGAATCTCTATGGTCTCTGTATGAGCCTCAGATTCCTTTGGATCTTTAATAGGAAACTCCTTCTTGCTTGAAGGATGTCCCAGGAGGTCTTCCTCACTAGGATTTTCGTCCTCCTCCTCCCTTGTGCATTCGGCCATATTGATCACATCAATGGCCTTGCACTCTCCTTTTGGATTCTCTTCTGTATTGCTTGGGAGAATACTGGGAGGAGCTTCACTGACTTTCTTACTCAGCTGGCCCACTTGTGCCTCCAGATTTCTAATGGAGGACCTTGTTTCACTCATGAAACTGAAAGTGGCCTTTGACAGATCAGAGACTATATTGGCTAAATTAGAAGTGTTTTGTTCAGAATTCTCTGTCTGTTGCTGAGAAGATGATGGAAAAGGCTTGCTATTGCTCAGCCTATTACGTCCACCATTGTTAAAGCCTTGTTGAGGCTTTTGTTGATCCTTCCATGAGAAATTTGGATGATTTCTCCATGATGAGTTATAGGTGTTTCCATAAGGTTCACCCATGTAATTAACCTCTACCATGGCAGGGTTCTCAGGATCATAAGTTTCTTCAGAAGCTGCCTCTTTAGTACTGTTGCATGCATGTTGCCATCCATTCAGACTTTAAGAGATCATGTTGACTTGCTGAGTCTACACTTTGTTCTGAGCCAAAATGGCATTCAGAGCATCAATTTCAAGAACTCCTTTCTTCTGAGGTATCCCATTATTCACGGAATTCCTCTCAGAAGTGTACATGAATTGGTTGTTTACAACCATATCAATGAGTTCTTGAGCCTCTTCAGGCGTTTTCTTTAGGTGAATAGATCCACCTACAGAATGGTCCAATGACATTTTCGAAAATTCAGATAGACCATAATAGAATATATCTAATATGGTCCATTCTGAAAACATGTCAGATGGACATCTTTTGGTCAGCTGCTTGTATCTTTCCCAAGCTTCATAGAGAGATTCACCATCTTTTTGTTTGAAGGTTTGAACATCCACTCTAAGCTTGCTCAGCTTTTGAGGAGGAAAAAATTTATCCAAGAAGGCAGTGACCAGCTTATCCCAAGAGTCCAGGCTATCCTTGGGTTGTGAATCCAACCATATTCTAGCTCTGTCTCTTACAGCAAAAGGGAAAAGCATGAGTCTGTAGATTTCAGGATCAACTCCATTCGTCTTTACAGTCTCACAAATCTGCAAGAACTCAGTTAAAAACTGGTTAAGGATCTTCAGATGGAAGTCCATAAAACTTGCAGTTTTGTTGCATTAAGGCAACTAGCTGAGGTTTCAGCTCAAATTTGTTGGCTCCAATGGCAGGAATGGAGATGCTTCTTCCATTAAACTTGGACGTTGGCTTTGTGAAGTCACCAAGCATTCTCCTTGCATTATTATTATTTTCGGCTGCCATCTCTTTCTCTTGTTCTAATGTTTCTGAAAGGTTACCTTTAGATTGTTGTAACTCAGTTTCTCTTAATTTTCTCTTCAGAGTCCTTTCAGGTTCTGGATCAATTTCAACAAGAGTGCCTTTATCCTTGTTCCTGCTCATATGAAAGAGAAGAAAACCAGAAAAGAAAGAGGAATCCTCTATGTCACAGTATAGAGATTCCTTTATGTTAGTAGAAAAAGAAAGGGGAGAAGAATGAAGAAGAGTGGGTTCGGATATTTAGGTGAAGAGAGGTGAAGAGAAGAGTTAGTAAATAAATAATTAAATAGAATAAGAAAAGAGAGGGAAATTTCGAAAATAATTTAAAAAAAAAGGTTAGTAATTTTCGAAAATTAGAAATAAGATAAGATTAAAATTAAAATTTAAAACAAAAAGAATTTTTGAAAAAGATATGAGATATTTTCGAAAATTAGAGAGGGAAAAGTAGTTAGATGGTTTTGAAAAAGATAAGAAACAAACAGAAAGTCAAAGAGTTAGTTGAAAAAGATATTAAAATCAAATTTGAAAAGATAAGAAGATAAGAGGTTAGATAAGATATTTTGAAATAAAATTTTGAAAAAGATAAAATTTTTGGAAAAGATAAGATAAAAGACAAAAAGATTTAATTTTTTAAATTTAAAATTACTTACTTCACTAACAAGAAACTTCAAGATAAGATTCTAGAACTTAAAGATTGAACCTTTCTTAACAAGAAAGTAACAAACTTCAAATTTTTGAATCAATCACATTAATTGTTAGTGTAATTTTGAAAATATGATATAAAAGATAAGAAAAAGATTTTAAAAAAAATAATTTTTAAAATTTTCGAAAATAAGAAAAAAATGAGAAAGATATGATTTTTGAAAAAGATTTTGAAAAGATAAGATTTTTAAAATTGAAAATTTGACTTGACTTGTAAAAAACAACTAATTTTGAAAATTTTTGACTAAGTCAACTCAAATTTTCGAAAATTATGAGAAAAATAAGGAAAAGATATATTTTTTATTTTTGAAAATTAATTATGAGAGAGAAAAACACAATTATGACCCAAAACTTAAAAATTTTGGATCAAAACACATGATGCATGCAAGAACACTTTAAATGTCAAGATGAACACCAAGAACACTTTGAAGATCATGATGAACATCAAGAACATATTTTTTTTGAAAAATTTTTATGCAAAGAAAACATGCAAGACACCAAACTTAGAAATCTTTAATGCATGGACTCTAACAAACGAAAAATGCATATGAAAAACAACAAACAACACAAAACAAGAAAACATCAAATCAAACAAGGAGACTTACCAAGAACAACTTGAAGATCATGAAGAACACTATGAATGTATGAAATTTTCGAAAAATGCAAGAAAAAAATTTTTAAAGCATGCAATTGACACCAAACTTAAAACATGACACAAGACTCAAACAAGAAACACAAAATATTTTTTATTTTTATGATTTTATTAATTTTTTTGGATTTTTATTAATTTTTTTCGAAAATATTTTTGGAAAAAAAAGGAAATAGAAAAGAAAAATTTTGAAAAAGTTTTTGAAAAGAAAATTACCTAATCTGAGCAACAAGATGAACCGTCAGTTGTCCATACTCGAACAATCCCCGGCAACGGCGCCAAAAACTTGGTGGACGAAATTGTGATACAAGAGTTCCAGGCACTGTTAGAGAAGCTCACAACTCCGTTCAACTTAACCAGCAAGTGTACTGGGTCATCCAAGGAATACCTTACGTGAGTAAGGGTCGATCCCACAGAGATTGTTGGTATAAAGCAAGCTATGGTCACCTTGTAAATCTCAGTTAAGCAAATTAAATGGTTATGGGTTTCGAAAATTAATAATAAATAGAAAATAAAAAGGGATAGAAATACTTATGTAAATCAATAGTGGGAATTTCAGATAGGCGTATGGAGATGCTGTGCTCCTCTCGTATCTCTACTTTTTTATTACATTCATCCAATCCTTCTTATTCCTTTCCATGGCAAGCTGTATGTAGGGTATCACCATCATCAATGGCTACTTTTAATCCTCTCAGGAAAATGGTCCTATGCGCTGTCACTGCACGGCTAATCGTCTGGAGGCATCACCCTTGTTGATAGCTACATCCCATCCTCTCAGTGAAAATGGTCCAAATGCTCTGTCACAGCACGGCTAATCATCTGTCGGTTCTCAATCAGGTTGGAGTAGAATCCATTGATTCTTTTGCGTTTGTCATCACGCCCAGCCTTCAGGAGTTTGAAGCTCGTCACAGTCATTCAATACCGGAATCCTACTCGGAATACCACAGAGAAGGTTAGACTTTCCGGATCCCCATGAATGCCGCCATCTATCTAGCTTATACCACAAAGATTCTGTTGGAGAATCTAAGAGATATGCGCCCGGCCTAGAGTAGAACGGAAGTGGTTGTCAGTCACGCACGTTCATAGGTGAGAATGATGATGAGTGTCACGGATCATCACATTCATCAAAGTGTTGTGCAACGTATATCTTGGAATAAGAATAAAAGAGAATTGAATAGAAAGTAATAGTAATTGTATTGAAACTTGAGGTACAGCAGAGCTCCACACCCTTAATCTATGGTGTGCAGAAGCTCCACCGTTGAAAATACATAAGTGAAATGTTCAGGCATGGCCGAATGGCCAGCCCCCCCTAAAACATTCTCAATGGCCTCCTAAGATGAAGAATAAACAAAACTAAGACCAAAGATGAAACGTGGTCAAAAGACGACTAATACAGTAGTAAAAAGTCTTATTTATACTAAACTAGCTACTAGGGTTTACATGAGTAAGTAATTGATGCATAAATCCACTTCCGGGGCCCACTTGGTGTATGTTTGGGCTGAGCTTGATCTATCCACGAGCTGAGGCTTTTCTTGGAGTTGAACTCCAAGTTATAGCGTGTTTTGGGCGTTCAACTCCGGATCATGACGTGTTTCTGGCGTTTAACTCCAGACAGCAGCATATACTTGGCGTTCAACGCCAAGTTACGTCGTCAATTTCCGAATAAATTATGGATTATTATATATTGCTGGAAAGTGCTGGATGTTTACTTTCTAACGCCGTTGAGAGTGCGCCAATTGGAGTTCTGTAGCTCCAGAAAATCCATTTCGAGTGCAGGGAGGTCAGATTCCAACAACATCAGCAGTCCTTTTGTCAGTCTTTTTCAGAGTTTTGCTCAAGTCCCTTAATTTCAGCCAGAAATTACCTGAAATTATAAAAAAACACACAAACTCATAGTAAAGTCTAGAAATGTGAATTTAACATAAAAACTAATGAAAACATCCCTAAAAGTAGCTTAAACTTACTAAAAACTACCTAAAAACAATGCCAAAAAGCGTATAAATTATCCGCTCATCACGGGCCTTGTCGAGTTACTTGATAATCCTCTTCCTTGGACCTTGTTTAGGTCTCTTTTAGGAATTATCTTTTTGTAACTTTTTTTGTAGGAGCCCGAGTTCATCATGTCGGGCTCTTCGAAGTTATAGTAATCCTCTTTTATAGGGTTGGCTAGACCTCTTTCCAGGGCTTTACTTATAACTTGGGTTGTTGTGGCTGGTCCGACTTTTGTGCCGGCCAATTTTTAAGTTATTTTATAGCAATCCATTTTATTAAGTCCTCGTTAGGTCCTTTCTATGGATCACTTTCTATAACTTCTTACATTATTCTGTTTTCATTTTTGCCGATTTTGTAGATTTTGGGTTTTTAACCCTCGTTTTTATCGTGATCGCGCAGTGAATTCGATTTTCACTTTTTGTCGATCTGTAGCTTTATAATCGGGCAATGAATGTTTTCAGAATAATACGACTTGAGCGTTTGTAGAGAATCTGAACAAATTTTTTTGAAGAAAAATGCAAATATACATGAGGAGTTAATTTCCTAAGTCGGGTGATTTGTAGGTCTTGGCGGGGCACCTCGTTAAAAAACCTTTTTTTAGGAAAAAGAGTAAGCCTTGTCCAAGATCTTTTATCATCCCTAGCTATAGTACCTTCTTAGGTTGCAGGCGTGCCATGATCTAGGAAGCTCTCGCCCGTCGAGTTCGGAAAGTTTGTAGTAGCCCTTTCCCAATACTTCTATGACTCGGAAGGGTCCTTTCCAGTTTGCTGCCAGCTTTCTTTCTCCAGGTCGAGTTGTTCCTATATCGTTTTGGATTAGTATAAGGTCGTTTTCAACAAAGGCCCGCTGTATTACTTTTCGGTTATATCTGGAGGCCATTCGTCTTTTCAGTGCCTCTTCCCTTATCCGAGCTTTTTCTCGAATTTCTGGAAGTAAGTCGAGCGCTTCCCTTTAAAGTTGGGGATTGACTTTTTCGCTGAAATGGATTACTCTGGGTGATCCTTCTTCGACCTCCACTGGAATCATTGCCTCCATTCCGAAAGCTAATAGGAAGGGCGACTCCTTTGTCGTGGAATGTGGAGTCGTTCGGTACGCCCATAGGACTTGTGGGAGCTCTTCAGCCCAGGCTCCCTTTGCATCCTGTAATCTCCATTTTATCCCTGCTAATATAACTTTGTTAGCAGCTTTGGCTTGCCCATTGGCTTGGGGGTGCTCAACAGAGGTGAATTGTTGTTTTATATTCAGGTTGGCCGCTAGTTTTCTGAAGCCTGCTGATAAACCACTATTTTATGGTTTATATTATGTTTAATTATGTGGTTTTTTCATGATCCTTACTGATGAGCGGATAATTTGTATGCTTTTTGGCATTGTTTTTAGTATGTTTTTAGTATAATCTAGTTAGTTTTTAGTATATTTTTATTAGTTTTTAGCTAAAATTCACTTTTCTGGACTTTACTATGAGTTTGTGTGTTTTTCTGTGATTTCAGGTATTTTCTGGCTGAAATTGAGGGTCCTGAGCAAAAATCTGATTCCAAGACCAAAAAGGACTGCAGATGCTGTTGGATTCTGACCTCTCTGCACTCGAAGCGGATTTTCTGGAGCTACAGAAACCCAATTGGCGCGCGCTCAACGGCATTGGAAAGTAGACTTCCTGGGCTTTCCAGCAATATATAATAGTCCATACTTTGCCCAAGATTTGATGGCCCAAACCGGCGTGGCAAATCAGCCTCAGAAATTCCAGCGTTAAACGCCGGAACTGGCATAAAACTTGGAGTTAAACGCCCAAACTGGCATGAAAGCTGGCGTTTAACTCCAGAAAAGGTCTCTACACGAAAATGCTTCATTGCTCAGCCCAAGCACACACCAAGTGGGCCCGGAAGTGGATTTTTATGTCATTTACCCATTTCTGTAAACCTTAGGATACTAGTTTACTATTAATAGGATCTTTTGACTTTGTATCAGTACCTCATGACACTTTACACGTTTTCTTTGTGTACTTTCCACAGCATGAGTCTCTAAACCCCATGGTTGGGGGTGAGGAGCTCTGCTGTGTCTTGATGGATTAATGCAATTACTACTGTTTCTCATTCAATCATGCTTGCTTCCATTCTAAGATAATATTTGTTCTTAATCCGGATGAATGTGATGATCCGTGACAATCATCATCATTCTCAACTATGAACGTGTGCCTGACAATCACCTCCGTTCTACCTTAGATTAAGTAGTTATCTCTTGGATTCTTTAATCGGAATCTTCGTGGTATAAGCTAGAACTGATGGCAGCACTCAAGAGAATCCGGAAGGTCTAAACCTTGTCTGTGGTATTCTGAGTAGGATTCAATGATTGAGTGACTGTGACGTGCTTCAAACTCCTAGCAGGCGGGGCGTTAGTGACAGACGCAAAAGAATCACTGGATTCTATTCCGGCCTGACCGAGAACCGACAGATGAATTCCGCGTGCTGTGACAGAGCATATGCAATCGTTTTCACTGAGAGGATGGGAGGTAGCCATTGACAACGGTGAAACCCTACATACAGCTTGCCATGGAAGGAGACTTGCGTGTTTGAAGAAGAAGACAGTAGGAAAGCAGAGATTCATAAGATGGAGCATCTCCAAAACCTCAACCTATTCTCCATTACTGCAAAACAAGTAACCATTTCATGTTCTTTTGCTTTTCACAATCAATCCTGATAATTTCTGATATCCTGACTAAGATTTACAAGATAACCATAGCTTGCTTCAAGCCGACAATCTCTGTGGGATCGACCCTTGCTCACGCAAGGTATTACTTGGACGACCCAGTACACTTGCTGGTTAGTTATGCGGGATTGCAAAAGTGTGATTGCAATTTCGTGCACCACTTACCCACTTATTCATTAATTTAGCATGCATTTAGATTTCCTTCCTAAATTTAGTACATGTGTTTGAAAATTGCTCCCTAGAGACCTTAATTATTTAATTTTAATTCTCCATTATTCCATTCGATGCCGTGATCTTTGTGTCAAGTGTTTCAGGCTTTATAGGGCATGAATGAGTTGGAGATTGGAAAGGAAGCTAGCAAAAATGGAAGGAACACAAGAGTTTGAGGAGATAACCAGCGAGAAGTGACGCGGTCGTATGGCTCACGCGACCGCGCGAAGGAGCGCAAATCGCAGTGACGCGGCCGCATGGCTTACGCGGCCGCGCGGATTGGAAAGCGCAATCGACGCGTCCGCATGGATGACGCAATCGCGTGACATGTGTGATCTGCATAATCTGCAGAATTCGCTGGGGGCGATTTTTGGACCTTATTTCGGCCCAGTTTTCGGCCCAGAACAGCAGACTAGAGTCAGAGAATATGCAGAAACAAAGACATTCATTCAGTAGTTTTGGAGATCTAGTTTTTTCTCTTAGGTTTTTCTCTCTAGTTTTTAATTTTTAATCTTTCATTGATCTTAGCATTGGAACATTGAGAAGAGTTATTTCCTCATCAAGACTTTATCACTCTAGTTTGTCTTCTTAACTTGTTCTATTCTTCCATGTTCCTTGTTTTTGTTCAATTTTATCATTCAGATACTTTTATGATTATTTAATGCAAGGATTATTTCTTTTTCATTCAATTTCAATTTCAATAACTATGTTTTTTTTTATTCCCTTTCATGTTTTACGGATTTATTATTTACAATGCGTGAGTAGTTTTATTACTTGATGGGGAATTGATTAAAAAGGAACTCTTGAGTTGGAAGGATTGAAAGAAAATTTGTAATTGGGTTAACTGTTGAATTACCATCCTGTCACCGACGCCAATCCCTTTGAACTAAGTGGGTTGTAACTTGTGAACAGATCCAGTAATTCAACTTGTTTGAATTTCCTTACCTAGTAAAGGATAACCAAATAGAGCAACCATTAATTATAAATTAATCTTAAAAATCACTCCATCAATGATAGAGATCCCAACCAATCAATTCCCAGTCAATGCTTTTATTCATATTATTTAATTTCCCTCAATTTAAATCCCAATTTACTCAACTCAACTTCTTGAACATCTGATTAATAAGATAGCACACTTCTCTGCAACTCGTTGGGAGACGACCTGGGACTTAAAACTCCCAGTAATTTTAATTTAAACTCTTTGTGAAAGCTTTTCCGTTTCCTCTTGAAGGAAAAGCAAGAGAGTGGTACTACACTCAACCTCTAGCAAATGTATCCAACTGGGATACACTCAGAAAGGAGTTTCTGGAGAAATTCTTTCCATCTGAAGTTACTGATAAACTGAGGAAGGATATCTCTACCATTGTTCAGGATGACAATGAGACTCTTTTTGAATACTGGGAGCACTTCAATAACCTTCTGGAAGCATGCCCCCACCACATGATTGACAAGATCGTGCTACTCAGCTATATCACACAGGGTATGAGGCCCCAAGATAAGACCACATTGGAAAGTACCAGCAATGGGTCTATGAAGAAGTACAAGACCACTGATGAAGCTTGGCAATTGATCAGTGATTTAGCTGAATCTACTAGGAACCACAGACAGAAGCGAGGCCGTTCAAAAGCCGTTGCAGAAGTATCCTCTAGCAAAGAGACTGTTGCTCTAACTCAAAGCATCTGTGAAATGACCAACTTGCTAAAGCAAATGCAGTTGAATCAACAAGCTCAGCAAGCCCAACCTCCTCAACCGCAGCAAAACCAACAGCTAGTCCCACAAAGAATTTGCAGAATCTGTGCTGATTACAGTCATTACACTGATGAATGCCCGCAGCTCCAACAAGAAGACAACATGGTGGCATCCACTCACAACTTCTATGACCGCCCCAACCAAGGGTACAATCAAAGTGGAAATAATAACCATGGATGGCAGGACAATTCAAACCAGAATTGGAGGGACAACAATAACAGAGGAGGCAGAGATAATCAGGGAAATCAGAGGTGGAATAATAACAATAACAGGCAGCAAAATCAACCTTACAGAGCACCTCACCTGAGGCAAAACCAAGGACCACCGAACAATCAGCAGCAGACCTCTCAATTTACTCATTCTTCTGTATCTTCTAATGAAGATTTATTACAAGCTTTTGAGAAGAGACAACTGGCCATGGAAAGTACCATCGTGAACAGTATTAACGCCAGTCTGAATGGTCTCACCTCTACTCTGCAAGCTTTTATGATACAGCTTGGCTCAGCACCAAATTCCAGTAAGCAACCTTCAAGCACCACTAGAATTCCCTCTCAACCATTACCCAATCCAAAGGGAGGCATTAATGCCATCACCCTGAGGTCTGGAACCACACTGCAGGAGAGAAATCAGGAGGAACCAAGCTCACCAGAATACGCCTCAGTTGAAGAGTTGGTGAAAATTGAAGATGTTGAAGAGGAAGAGGATATTCAGGACATAGCTGAAGAAGAGATAGCTCAACCACAAGAGGAAGTACCAAAAAGCGCAGGCACCACAGGAACCACCATTCCCATTCCATTTCCACAGCTTGCAAGGAAGCCCAGGAAGCAGCTGGAACCTGATCCTAAAATGGTAGAGATCTTCAAAATGGTCAAGGTAACTGTTTCCCTTTTTGATGTTATTCAGCAAGTACCTAAATATGCAAAGTTTCTAAAAGACTTATGTATCCATAAAGACAAAATTAATGAATTAGAAACTATTCCTTTAGGTAGTTCTATATCTGCTTTAATGGGAGGATTACCTGAAAAATGCAGTGATCCAGGTCCTTGCATAGTTAGTTGTACTATTGGTGGTGTAGTAATTTATGATTGCATGTGTGATTTAGGAGCATGTGTCAGTATAATGCCTTTGTCCATATATGATGTTTTGAGGCTCCCTCCCTTAAAAAGGTCGGCAGCTCGTTTTATGTTAGCAGATAAAAGCATTATTACAGTGGCTGGAGTTGCTGAAGATGTTTTGGTTAACATTAAAGGGCTTACATTTTTCACTGATTTTTATATCTTGGAGATGCCCCACAATGATTCAGATAAGCCATCATCGATCTTACTTGGAAGACCATTCCTGAAGACATCAAAATTCAAGTTGGATGCTTTTTCAGGAACATACTCCTTTGAAATAGATGGCCGCATAATGATCTTCAATCTGAATGGAGTCATTGACAATCCCCCAGAAGATCGTTCTATCTTCCAGTGTGATGTCATAGACGAAAGTGTGGCTGAAGTTCAAAAAGAAGAGTTTGAAGAGAGGCACACTGGACAAAGTCCAAGTGTGGGGACCCTCTTAGCTGACAGTGAGGACACTTCGCCATTTTCACAAGCTCCAGATAATCCAGAGCCTGCCCATGATCAAAAGTTAGAATTGAAACCTCTCCCTCCACACCTCAAATATGCCTATCTTGAGGATGAGCAGAAGCTTCTGGTTATTATTGCAAGAGAACTGACTTCTCAACAAGAAGAGAAGCTACTTGATGTACTAAGGAAGCATAAGAAGGTAATCGGGTGGAGCTTGGCAGACATAGTGGGAATCAATCCTCAAGTATGCGAGCACAGAATATTTTTAGAAGAGGGAGCAAGACCTGTCCGTCAACCCCAAAGAAGATTGAATCCCACCATCTTGGAAGTTGTCAAAAAGGAAGTGACCAGACTATTGGAGGCCGGTATCATATATCCCATTTCAGACAGTGAATGGGTAAGCCCAGTACAAGTGGTACCCAAGAAGTCTGGAGTCACTACAGTGAAGAATGAGCATGGAGAGTTCATAGCAACTAGAGTTCAGAATGCTTGGAGAGTCTGCATTGATTACAGGCGTCTCAACCAAGTTACCCGTAAGGATCACTACCCACTTCTATTCATTGATCAAATGCTGGATCGCCTGTCAGGTAAATCACATTATTGCTTTCTAGATGGTTACACAGGTTATTTCCAGATTCATATAGCTCCTGAGGATCAGGAAAAGACTACTTTTACATGTCCTTTTGGGACTTATGCTTATAAGAGAATGCCCTTTGGCTTGTGCAATGCACCAGCTACTTTCCAAATGTGCATGATGAGTCTTTTCTCTAATCTTACTGAGGACTGTATGGAAATTTTTATGGACGATTTTAGCGTTTATGGTGATTCTTTTACCTTTTGCTTAGATGGATTATCGAGAGTATTAGATAGATGTATTAATACGAACCTTGTATTGAATTTCGAAAAATGCCACTTTATGGTAAAACAAGGGATTGTATTAGGACATGTGGTATCTAATACTGGCATTTTGGTAGACCCAGCAAAGGTGAATGTTATTTCTAGTCTACCTTACCCCTCTTCTGTGAGGGAAGTCCGTTCGTTCCTTGGCCATGCAGGTTTCTACCAGAGATTTATTAAAGACTTTAGTAAGGTGGCACTTCCCTTATCCAGATTACTGCAGAAGGACATTGAGTTTGAGTTCAGTGAGGATTGCAAACAAGCATTTGATACGCTGAAGACTGCTCTAACTCAAGCCCCCAATCGTGAGAGGACCCGACTGGAGCCAGCTGTTTGAAATCATGTGCGATGCTTCCAACCATGCAGTAGGAGCAGCACTGGCTCAGCGTGAAGGTAAGGATCCTTTTGTTATTGCCTATGTGTCTAAGACTTTAGACACTGCCCAGTCCAATTATACTACTACTGAAAAAGAACTTCTTGCTATTGTTTTTGCTATGGATAAATTCCGGGCCTATTTACTTGGTACCAAAGTAGTAGTGTATTCAGACCATGCAGCTCTAAAGTATCTATTAGCTAAAAAGGAGTCCAAACCAAGACTTATCCGTTGGATACTGCTGTTACAAGAATTTAATTTAGAAATAAAGGATAGGAATGGTAATCAGAATTTAGTAGCAGACCACTTGAGTTGCCTTGAACATATAAAGGATGATTCTACTCTTATAGATGATAATTTCCCTTTTGATAACCTGCAAGCAGTATCTGAGGTAGTCCCTTGGTATGCACCTGTTGCTAATTATTTAGTTCGCCGCACATTCCCTCCACATTTCTCTAAACATCAAAGAGACAAGCTGAAAAGCGAGTCTAAATATTATATATGGGATGACCCATATTTATGGAGATGTGGCGCTGACCAGATAATTAGACGTTGTGTTCCTCAATCAGAATTCCAGTCCATTTTAGAGGCCTGTCACTCATCTGAGAGTGGAGGACATTTTGGCCCTCAAAGAACAGCTAGAAAGATCTTAGACTGTGGATTCTGGTGGCCTACTCTTTTTAGAGACGCTGCTGAGTTTTGTAAATCTTGTCCCCCATGCCAGAAATTTGGTAATATATCCAGAAGGGATGAGATGCCTCAACAATATATGCTTTTCTATGAAATTTTTGATGTATGGGGCATTGACTTCATGGGTCCATTTCCAAATTCTAGTGGATATTTTTATATACTGTTAGCTGTAGATTATGTTTCCAAATGGGTGGAAGCAATTCCTACCCACACTGATGATGCTAACACTGTTGTTTCCTTTGTGAGAAACCATATTATATGCCGTTTTGGATCACCACGAGCGATCGTGAGCGATCAAGGCACCCATTTTTGTAACAGGAGACTAACAGGATTGATGAAGAAGCATGGGATAATCCATAAAGTTGCAACAGCTTACCATCCTCAAACTAATGGGCAAGCCGAGGTGTCGAACAGAGAAATTAAGCGTATCTTGCAAAAGATAGTAAAGCCTCACAGGAAAGACTGGAGCACCAGGCTACAAGATGCACTGTGGGCGTATAGAACCGCATACAAGACACCCATTGGGATGAGTCCCTTTCGCTTGGTTTATGGAAAAGCTTGCCATCTCCCAGTTGAAATCGAACACAGAGCCTTATGGGCAGTTAAAGAGTGCAACAAGGGAATTGAGAATACTGGAGCTGAAAGGAAGTTGCAACTGCAGGAACTGGAGAACCTTCGCCTAGAAGCTTATGAGAATTCCAGAATTTGCAAGGAAAGAATGAAAGTTGTGCATGATCAAAACATCAAGAAGAAAGAGTTTCAACCTGGAGATTTTGTTCTCCTTTACAAATCTAGACTAAGGCTAATGCCCGGTAAGTTAAGATCAAAATGGGAAGGTCCATACATAGTAGAGAAGGCTGAACCGTACGGAGTTTATCACCTAAGCCATCCTTCAAGCTCTGAACTTATTAAGTTCAATGGACACCGCATGAAGCTATACCATAGTGAGAAGGTGCAGAAAAACAAGGAGCTCGAGATCTTCCGCTTGGAAGATCCCCACATAGCAGCAGATTGAGCTAATGAAGCCTCCAACTTACGGACGTTAAAGCAAAGTGCTTGGTGGGAGACAACCCACCGCGGTATGATCGTTCTTTTCTTCACTTTTAGTTTTTTCTTCTTCAATGACTCTTCTCTTTATTAATACTTTCATGTTTTTACACTTACATGTCCTTATTTAAAAAAAAATTTCTCCGCACGACGCGGTCGCATCAGCGACGCGTCTGCGTGGCAGGGAGAGTAAAGAAAAATAAAATTGAACAGAAAGTTATGCAGGAGCCGCGCTCGAGGCATGCCAATGGCACAAATTACCTCACGCGACCGCGTCGCTGATGCGACTGCGTCGCATGGAAATCATGGCCTCCCACGCGGTCGCGTGCCCCATGCGGTCGCGTGCCCTGAGTTTTCGACGTAAAAGGGTGCACAGTCACATTCTGTGCGAGAGTGATGCTGGATTTGTGCTGGAAGCACAATCCTTGTCACGCGATCGCGTCGGTGACGCGGCCGCGTCGTTCATTTTATAATACACACTCATGCGATCGCGTGACCCACGCAATCGCGTCACCCGATTTTGGCAATTAACATAAATTGAACAGAGAGTTGTGCTGGAGCGAGGCTGCACTTGCGCCAGCAGCGCAACATAGGTCACGCGACCGCGTGACCGATGCGATCGCGTCGCCCTACCTGGAGCACACTCATGTGAGCGCGTGCCCTCCGCGGCTGCGTCGCATGCGCCGCACAGCTCAACCTAAGTTGCCAAATTATTTTATCTTCCTATCTCCCAAATCCTAATTTTTCTTTTCCCTCCTTCTTTCTTCTTTCTCCCTTCCCCTTTCTATCTCACCTTTCATTCTCTATCTCTCTCACCCCCATTAACAAGGTTTTTCTTTTCTTCTTTCCCACTTTTCTACTATTCTTCTTATTTTCATATGCTATCTTCTTTTCTTTTCTTCATTATTCTTATTTTCTTTTCTTTTCTTTTCCTTTTTACTTGGTGTTATCTATTTATGTGAGTCATTATTTATCATTATATGCTTATGGTTTGTTGTAAATTTGTTTGACAATCATATATATTACTTTTTAAGGGAATGCTTGCATGTTCAAATTCATACTTTCAAGAGCTTATTCTACATGCATGCTATGTGTTTGTGAAAAAGCCCATATGGCATTATGCACTTATTCACATTATTCTACTCTAATATGCAATGCTTGCTTTTCACAAATTTCCTTTCATATTTTATTAATTAAATTTAATTGTCAATACAAACGTGATGGCTAGTTTGTTACAAATGGTAATCTAATTTGGACATTGAATGTTTGATATATGCTACTTATGCCTTTGCTTGCATGCCAATAAACCTCTTGCATTCCATTGTCCTACATGCACTTGCTATATTTCCATTGATGAGCTTTTCACATGTAATCCGGACCATGTGTTACTGCCATTTATCCTTATTGTGCATTGATTATCACTTACATTACCCTCTTCTTTGCTCTATCTCTTTGCATTTAATTTCCTTTCTCTTCCCTTCTTTCAGGATGGCCACCAAGAAAGGAAAGGAGAAAGCTACTTCCAAACCACCAGCAAGAAGAGGAACTAAAAGAGCATTAGTGACAGAGCCTTCTTCTACCACAGTCAAGCCCTCAACAAAAAGAGTTAAGAGGATAATAAAGGTTGACGAAAAGGAGAAAGCCTTTCCAGTAAGGGACGCTGCGCGATTTCCCAATCGCTACTGTGAGCAGATGTTCCCTATCCTAGCAGAAAGGAACTATAACAATGAATACCTTCTAATCCCCCCATCCAATATTGCCACCTTTGTTGAGCTACAAATTGAACGAAGACAATGGGGTTTCTTACGGAGACAGCCGAGGCAGGTCAATCTCTCTTGGGTAGTTGAGTTCTACTCCAACTTCTACATACCGACCCTGCAGTCTGTTTATGTCCGGCAGTAGCAAGTGCCCATTACAGAAGAGGCCATCCAGCAAGCTCTGAGTTTTCCCCCTTTTCCAGCAGGAATGGACACTTTTCAAGAAGCCACCCTTCAGCGCCAAAGATACCAACTTGACTGGGACTCCGTCCTCGGAGTCATTACATTACCTGGCAGCCGTTGGATATACGGATACCACCGTACCCGCCCTAAGGGAATCTTGGCTTCCGCACTTACCTTGGAGGCTCGCGTATGGGCACAGATCATGTCCCATTACGTCTTTCTACTCATGAGTCCTCCTTCACTGCAGACATGGCTGTTCTACTGTGGTGCATCCTTACAGACCAACCTCTGAATCTCTCAAGACACATCCGGAATGCTATGGAGCATGTGCAAATCGCGGGCAACGTACCTTTTCCCGCCTTGGTCTCAGATCTTGTTTCAGCCGCCGGAGTCTCCTACAAAGCTGGGGACACCAAAGCCATGCTTCCACGGGATGATCAATATGTCCCTAACGGGAAATACCTCAGACTTTCAAGAGCCACTACAAGCCAGCATACTGAGCCAGTTGAAGATATTCCTTCTTCAACACCACAAGCATCTACAACTGAGAAATTGCTCCAGCAGATACTTGAAAAGTTGGATCGGCATGAACAGAAAGCTAAGATGAGAGAGCGCCGTAACAAGCGCCGATTCACATACCTCAAGGAGCTGATCATGGGCAAATTCAAGGACTCAGACACTCCGGACTCCACTTCTTTTACCAGCACCGGGAGCCATGATAGTCCCGACTGTGGAGATACTGCTACCAGCCCACCCCTGTTCCTGACAGATGGCACCGAGGACGGTGCAAAGCCTTAAGTGTGGGGAGGTCGGTCAGTACCTAACTTCCGGAGGTAATTTCTCTTCTCTGTACACCAATAATTAGGATATTTTAGTTAGATTTTCTTCCCTTTATAGAATAGAATAAATTGCAGAGGTTAGAATAGTTGCATGCATGTTCTACTTGATTGAAAAGACAATAAGTTTCTTTTAAAAATCTATCTTTGGAATAAAATTTCACTAATTTTTTAGAAAATTTTTATGATAAATCTGCTTGAGTTGTATTTGGAACATGACGTTTGAGCTAAAGAACACACAACCTGTGAAAGATTTGAGCCTTTATGTATGGTTACATTATTTAACCATAATTATTTTATTCTTGTGTGTTTACTTCTCTATGATTGTAATCTATATTTTGTTTTATCTTATATGTCCAATATTTATTATATTTACATGCTTGCACATGATTGAGGCCATTATTTGTTTAAACTCACTTATCCAAATCAAGCCTACCCTTTTCAATTACCCTTGTTAACCACTTTGAGCCTTTAAAAACCCCATTTGTTCTATATTTTACCACATTACTAACCTTAAGTTGAAATACAATTGCATATCCCAAATTGAATCTTTGGTTAGCTTAAGATAGAATTGTGTGTGCTAGTTAAGTATGGGAAATTGTGGGAACAAAAGTTGTTAAGGGAATGTGTCATGAAAATTTAAAGGGAATTTGGATACCTACTCATGTGAAACTATAAGAATTGAAAAAAAAATCTATGTGCATTGATAAGCTTTATTTATTTCAATTCAAAAAAAATGATGATAAATAAATAAATAAGGGGACAAAATTACCCCAATGTTAAATTCAGAATTCAAAAATCAATGCACATATGATAGAATCAAAATACAAAGTTGAAACATGAGTATGGGTTGAAAAAGGGAATTATGGGTAGCTAGGCATGAATTTAAAGTATATAGAGTATATGTATATTAGGTGAGAGCTGAGGTTAATTAAAGATTCAATTTATAAAGCTCACTTAACTATATCTATACCCTTACCTGCACCTTGGCCCCATTACAACCCTGGAAAGACCTCATGATGTTTGCATTGGTATATTAACTGTTGTTGATTGGTTAGGAGAAAAACAAAAGTTAGAAAACATGACTAGAGAAGAATAGAGTGATTACCCTATACACTAAAGATCACAGCGTACATACATTATCAGTGAGGGTTCGATGCTTGAATTTTCATGTTTCCTGCTTTCATAAGCTATCTTCTTGCACTTTTATCTGTTTTATTGTATAATGATAGAATTAGTGGAATTTGATTTGTAATTGTTTTGAAGGGCTTATTTACTTTTGATCAAGTGGACAATAATCATATAGTTGCATTTATTTATATATGTAGGATTGCATTGCATTTCATGAGTTTCTACATGTTCATACTTATTTCCTTGTCTCCTTCAATTTAGCATGAGGACATGCTAATGATTAAGTGTGGGGAGGTTGATAAACCACTATTTTATGGTTTATATTGTGTTTAATTGTGTGGTTTTGTCATGATCCTTACCCACTTATTCATTAATTTAGCATGCATTTAGATTTCCTTCCTAAATTTAGTACATGTTTGAAAATTGCTCCCTAGAGACCTTAATTATTTAATTTTAATTCTCCATTATTCCATTCGATACCATGATCTTTGTGTCAAGTGTTTCAGGCTTTATGGGGCATGAATGAGTTGGAGATTGGAAAGGAAGCTAGCAAAAATGGAAGGAACACAAGAGTTTGAGGAGATAACCAGTGAGAAGTGACGCGGTCGCATGGCTCACGCGACCGCGCGAAGGAGCGCAAATCGCAGTGGCGCGGTGGTGGACGAAATTGTGATCACATCAATGTAGTATTCTTTGTTGTTGTATGGAATCATTATTATGGCACTTATGTGTGGACACAACTCCGTTCAACTAACCAGCAAGTGTACTGGGTCGTCCAAGTAATACCTTACATGAGTAAGGGTCGATCCCACAGAGATTGTTGGTATGAAGCAAGCTATGGTCACCTTGTAAATCTCAGTCAGGCGGATTCAAGGATAATTGGATTATTAGTTTAAATTTGATTAATGGAATAAATAGAAAATGAAAAGGGATAGAAATACTTATGTAAAGAAATAGTGGGAATTTCAGATAGGCGTATGGAGATGCTGTGCTCCTCTTGAATCTCTACTTTCTTATTACATTCATCCAATCCTTCCTACTCCTTTCCATGGCAAGCTGTATGTAGGGCATCACCGTTGTCAATGGCTACATCCCATCCTCTCAGTGAAAACGTTCCTATGCTCTGTCACAGCACGGCTAATCATCTGTCGGTTCTCAATCAGGTTGGAATAGAATCCCTTGATTCTTTTGTGCTTGTCATCACACCCAGCCTTCAGGAGTTTGAAGCTCGTCACAGTCATTCAATCCCAGAATCCTACTCGGAATACCATAGACAAGGTTTAGACTTTCCGAATCCTCATGAATGCCGCCATCTATCTAGCTTATACCACGAAGATTCTGTTGGGGAATCTAAGAGATATGCGTCCGGCCTAAAGTAGAACGGAAGTGGTTGTTGATGAGCGGATAATTTATACGCTTTTTGGCATTGTTTTTATATAGTTTTTAGTAAGTTTAAGCTACTTTTAGGGATGTTTTCATTAGTTTTTATGTTAAATTCACATTTCTGGACTTTACTATGAGTTTGTGTGTTTTTCTGTGATTTCAGGTAAATTCTGACTGAAATTGAGGGATTTGAGCAAAACTCTGAAGAAGGCTGACAAAAGGACTGCTGATGCTGTTGGAATCTGACCTCCCTGCACTCGAAATGGATTTTCTGGGGTTGCACAACTCCAATTGGCGCGCTCTCAACGGAGTTGGAAAGTAGACATCCAGGGCTTTCCAGCAATATATAATAGTCCATACTTTATTCGAATATTGACGACGTAACTTGGCGTTGAACGCCAAGTACATGCTGCTGTCTGGAGTTAAACGCCAGAAAAACGTCATGATCCGGAGTTGAACGCCCAAAACACGTCATAACTCGGAGTTCAACTCCAGGAAATGCCTCAGCTCGTGGATTAATCAAACTCAGCCCAAGCATACACCAAGTGGGCCCCGGAAGTGAATTTATGCATCAATTACTTACTCATGTAAACCCTAGAAGCTAGTCTAGTATATATAGGACATTTATCTATTGTATTAGACATCTTTTGACCACTTAAAATCTTCTATCATTCGGTCACTTGATCATGGAGAGGGCTGGCCATTCGGCCATGCCTGAACCTTTTGCTTATGTATTTTCAACGGTGGAGTTTCTGCACACCATAGATTAAGGGTGTGGAGCTCTGCTGTACCTCAAGTATTAATGAAATTCTATTTTCTTTTATTCAAATCTCTCTTATTCTTATTCCAAGATATTCATTCGTACCCAAGAACATGATGAATGTGATGATAAGTAACCCTCATTATCATTCTCACTTATGAACGCGCGTGATTGACAACCACTTCCGTTCTACATGCAACAGAGCTTGAATGCGTATCTCTTAGATTCCCCAACAGAATCTTCGTGGTATAAGCTAGATAGATGGTGGCATTTATGAGGATCCGGAAAGTCTCACCTTGTCTGTGGTATTCCGAGTAGGATCCTGGGAATCTCGAAAGTCTAACCTTGTCTGTGGTATTCCGAGTAGGATTCCGGTAATGAATGACTGTGACGTGCTTCAAACTTGCAAGTGCTGGGCGTTAGTGACAGACGCAAAAGAATCAAGGGATTCTATTCCAGTAGGAGCGGGAACCAACCGGTGATTAGCCATACTGTGACAGAGTGCGTGAGCATTAGTTTTCACTGCGAGGATGGGATGTAGCCATCAACCATGGGTGATGCCTCCAGACGATTAGCCGTGCAATTGACAACCGCATAGGATCATTTTCCCGAGAGGATTGAAAGTAGCCACAGCTGATGGTGAACCCCTATACAAAGCTTGCCATGGAAAGGAGTAAGAAGGATTGAGTAGAAGCAGTAGGAGAGCAGGCGTCCTTGAGCCATACAGCATCTCCATTCACTTATCTGAAATTCCCACCAATGAATCTGCATAAGTTTTCTATCCCTTTTATTTTCTATTTTCAAAACCCATAAACAAATTTAATCTGCCTAACTGAGATTTACAAGGTGACCATAGCTTGCTTCATACCAACAATCTCTGTGGGATCGACCCTTACTCACGTAAGGTTTATTACTTGGACGACCCAGTACACTTGCTGGTTAGTTGAACGGAGTTGTGAATTTAACCAAGAGCCACAATAGTTTTTGTGTACATACCAAAGAGCCAATATTGATGATCACAATTTCGTCCACCAAGTTTTTGGCGCCGTTGCCGGGGATTGTTCGAGTATGGACAACTGACGGTTCATCTTGTTGCTCAGATTAGGTAATTTTCTTTTCAAAAATCTTTTTCAAAAATTTTTCTTTTTATTTTTTTCGTTTTTCCAAACTATATTTTCGAAAAAAATTAATAAAAATACAAAAAATTAGAAAATCATAAAAATCAAAAATATTTTGTGTTTCTTGTTTGAGTGTTGTGTTAATTTTTAAGTTTGGTGTCAATTGCATGCTTTTAAAATTTTTCTTGCATTTTTTCAAAAATCTCATGCATTCATAGTGTTCTTCATGATCTTCAAGTTGTTCTTGATAAGTCCTCTTGTTTGATCTTGATGTTTTCTTGTTTTGTGTTGGTTGTTGTTTTTCATGTGCATTTTTGCATTCATATTTTCCATGCATTAAAAATTTCTAAGTTTGGTGTCTTCCATGTCTTCTTTGCATCAAAATTTTTCAAAATTATGTTCTTGATGTTCATCATGATCTTCAAAGTGTTCTTGGTGTTCATCTTGACATTCATAGCATTCTTGCATGCATCTTGTGTCTTGATCCAAAATTTTCATGTTTTGGGTCATTTTTGTGTTTTTCTTTAAAATTCAAAAATAAAAAAAATATCTTTTCCTTATTCTTCTCCAAATTTTCGAAATTTTGGGTTGACTTGGTCAAAAATTTTTAAAATTAGTTGTTTCTTACAAGTCAAGTCAAAATTTCAATTTTAAAAATCTTATCTTTTCAAAATCTTTTTCAAAAATCATATCTTTTTCAATTTTTATATAAATTTCGAAAATTTCAAAAATCTTTTTCAAAATATTTTCAAAATCTTTTTCTTATCTTTATATCTAATTTTCGAAAATTAACTAACAATTAATGTGATTGGTTCAAAAATTTGAGGTTTGTTACTTTCTTGTTAAGAAAGATTCAATCTTTAAGTTCTAGAATCTTATCTTGTAGTTTCTTGTTAGTTAAGTAATTTTTAAAATTAAATCTTTTTCAAATATATCTTTTTATCTTTTATCTTATCTTTTTCAAAATTTGATTTCAAAATATTTTATCTAACTTCTTATCTTCTTATCTTTTTCAAAATTTGATTTCAAATCTTTTTCAATCAACTAACTAACTTTTTGTTTGTTTCTTATCTTTTTCAAAACCACCTAACTACTTTTCCCTCTCTAATTTTTGAAAATACCTCCCTCTCTTTTTCAAAATTTCTTTTTGTTTTAAATTTTAATTTTAATTATATTTTGTCTTTGATTTTCGAAAATTACTAACCCCTTTTTCAAAATTATTTTCGAAATTTCTCCCTCTCCTTTCTTATTCTATTTAATTAATTAATTACTAACACTTCTCTCCATCCTTCTTCTTTCTTATACCCCTTTCTTCTTCTACTAACATAAGGGAATCTCTATACTGTGACATAGAGGATTCCTTTTTCTTTTCTTGTTTTCTTCTCTTTCATATGAGCAGGAACAGGGAAAAGGGCACTCTTGTTGAAGTTGATCCAGAACCTGAAAGGACTCTGAAGAGAAAATTAAGAGAAGCTAAATTACAACAATCCAGAAACAACCTTTCAGGAATTTTCGAACAAGAGAAGGACATGGCAGCCGAAAATAATAATAATAATAATGCAAGGAGACTGCTTGGTGACTTCACAAAGCCAACGTCCAAGTTTGATGGAAGAAGCATCTCCATTCCTGCCATTGGAGCCAATAACTTTGAGCTTAAGCCTCAACTAGTTGCATTAATGCAACAAAACTGCAAGTTTTATGGACTTCCATCTGAAGATCCCTATCAGTTTTTAACTGAGTTCTTGCAGATCTATGAGACTGTAAAGACGAATGGAGTTGATCCTGAAGTCTACAGACTCATGCTTTTCCCTTTTGCTGTAAGAGACAGAGCTAGAATATGGTTAGATTCACAACCTAAGGATAGCCTGGACTCCTGGGATAAGCTGGTCACTGCATTCTTGGATAAGTTCTTTCCTCCTCAAAAGCTGAGCAAGCTGAGAGTGGATGTTCAAACCTTCAAGCAAAAAGATGGTGAATCCCTCTATGAAGCTTGGGAAAGATACAAGCAGCTGACCAAGAGATGTCCATCTGACATGTTTTCAGAATAGACCATGTTAGATATATTCTATTATGGTCTCTCTGAATTTTCGAAAATGTCACTGGATCATTCTGCAGGTGGATCTATTCACCTGAAGAAAACGCCTGAAGAGGCTCAAGAACTCATTGACATGGTTGCAAACAACCAGTTCATGTATACCTCTGAGAGGAATTCCGTGAATAATGGGATACCTCAGAATAAAGGAGTTCTTGAAATTGATGCTCTGAATGCCATATTGGCTCAGAACAAAGTGTTGACTCAACATGTCAACATGATCTCTCAAAATGTGAACGGATTGCAACATGCATCCAACAATACTAGAGAGGTAGCTTCTGAAGAAGCTTATGATCCTGAAAACCCTGCCATGGCAGAGGTTAATTACATGGGTGAACCTTATGGAAACACCTATAATCCATCATGGAGAAATCATCCAAATTTCTCCTGGAAGGATCAACAAAAGCCTCAACAAGGCTTTAACAATGGTGGACGCAATAGGCTGAGTAATAGTAAGCCATATCCATCATCTTCTCAGCAACAGACAGAGAATTCTGAACAAAACACTTCTAATCTAGCCAATATAGTCTCTGATCTGTCAAAGGCCACTTTCAGTTTCATGAATGAAACAAGATCCTCCATCAGAAATCTGGAGGCACAAGTGGGCCAGCTGAGTAAGAAAGTTATTGAAACTCCTCCCAGTATTTTCCCAAGCAATACAGAAGAGAATCCAAAAGGAGAGTGCAAGGCCATTGATTTGATCAAAGTGGCCGAATGCATAGGGGAGGAGGAGGACGAAAATCCTAGTGAGGAAGACCCCCTGGGATGTCCTTCAAGCAAGAAGGAGTTTCCTATTAAGGATCCTGAGGAATCTGAGGCTCATACAGAGACCATAGAGATTCCACTAAACCTCCTTCTGCCATTCATGAGCTCTGAAGACTATTCTTCCTCTGAAGAGGATGAAGATGTGACTGGAGAGCAAGTTGCTCAATATTTAGGAGCTATCATGAAGCTGAATGCCAAGCTGTTTGGTAATGAGACTTGGGAAAGTGAACCTCCCTTGCTCATTAGTGAACTAGATACTTGGATTCAGAAAACTCTACCTCAAAAGAAACAAGATCCTGGCAAGTTCTTAATACCTTGCACCATTGGCACCATGAGCTTTGAAAAAGCTCTATGTGATCTGGGGTCAGGGATAAATCTTATGCCACTCTCTGTAATGGAGAAGCTGGGGATCATTGAGGTACAACCTGCCTTGTTCTCATTGCAATTGGCAGATAAGTCATTGAGACAAGCTTATGGAATAGTGGAGGACGTGCTAGTAAAGGTTGAAGGCCTTTACATCCCTGCTGATTTCATAATCCTAGACACTAGGAAGGAAGATGATGAATGCATCATCCTAGGAAGACCTTTCCTAGCCACAGCAGAAGCTGTGATAGATGTCAACAGAGGAGAATTAGTCCTTCAATTGAATGGGGACTACCTTGTGTTTAAAGCACATGGCCATCCCTCTGTGACAAAAGAGAGTAAGCATGAAGAGCTTCTCTCAGTTCAGAGTCAAGAAGAACCCACACAGTCAAACTCTAAGTTTGGTGTTGTGAGGCCACAACCAAACTCTAAGTTTGGTGTTAAGATCCCATATCCAAACTCTAAGTTTGGTGTGGACAACTATACAACATTGACCTGATCACCTTGTGGCTCCATGAGAGCCACTGTCAAGCTACTGACATTAAAGAAGCGCTTGTTGGGAGGCAACCCAATTTTCTTTATCTAATTTTATTTTATTTTGTTTTAGTGTTATTTTTGTGTTTAATTAGGTACATGATCATGAGGAGTCACGAAAAAATAAAAAAAAATTAAAAACAGAAGAAAAAACAGAAGAAAAAAATTTTTCACCCTGGAGGACACACGGGCTGGCGTTCAACGCCCAGAAGGTGCATCTGGCCGGCGTTCAACGCCAGAACAGAGCATCATTCTGGCGCTGAACGCCCAAAACAAGCAACAACCTGGCGTTAAACGCCAGGATGGTGCACAGAGAGGACAAACTGGCGCTGAACGCCAGTAACAAGCATGAAACTGGTGTTCAACACCAGAAACATGCATCACATGGGCGTTGAACGCCCAGAATGTGCACCACCTGGCGTTTGAATGCCAGAATGATGCACGAAGGCATTTTACATGCCTATATGGTGAAGGAATGGTATTTCTTTTCACCTCAAGATCTGTGGACCCCACAGGATCCCCACCTACCATATTCCCACCTTACCTTCTAATCCTATTTTTGTGATTTGAATTCCCCATGTCACAATTCCCAATTTTCATTCCCCACTCACTTCTATCCACTCTTCCCCACTCACCTTCAAAATTCAAAACTCTTTCCCACCCAAACCCACCCATATAGCCGAATACACACATCCCTCCATCTCTTCTTCTTCTTCATCATCTTTTCTTTCTTCTCTTGCTCGAGGGCGAGCAATTTTCTAAGTTTGGTGTGGTAAAAGCATAGCTTTTTGCTTTTCCATTACCATTAATGGCACCTAAGGCCAGAGAATCCTCAAAGGGAAGACAAAAGCTTCCACCTCTGAGTCTTGGGAGATGAAAAAAATATAAGCCGTCATAGCTCAGTGGTAGAACATGTGGCTGCAAATCAAGAGATCCCTGAGATACCTCAGGGAATAAGTTATCCTCCACACAAATATTGGAAGCAACTAAGGGTGGAACATTATGAACACTCCATTATTCTCCAAGAAATAAGAGAAGATCAAAGAGCAAGGAGGGAGGAGCAACAAAGGCAAGGAAGAGACATAGAGGAGCTCAAAAAGCACCATTGGACCTTCAAGAAGGCGCCACCCTCACTCAGGTGGATTCATTCCTTGTTCTTTATCTTTTTCTGTTTTCGGTTTTTAGTATTGTGTTTATCTATGTTTTGTGTCTTTATTTCATGATCATTAGTATGTAACCATGCCTTAAAGCTATGAATAAAATCCATTAATCCTTCACCTCTCTTAAATGAAAAATGTTTTAATTCAAAAGAACAAGAAGTACATGAATTTCGAATTTATCCTTGAATTTAATTTAATTATATTGATGTGGTGGCAATACTTTTTGTTTTCTGAATGAATGCTTGAACAGTGCATATTTTTTATCTTGTTGTTTATGAGTGTTAAAATTGTTGGCTCTTGAAAGAATGATGAACAAAGAGAAATGTTATTGATGATCTGAAAAATCATGAAATTGATTCTTGAAGCAAGAAAAAGCAGTGAAAAAGGAAGCTTGCGAAAAAAAAAAGTGGCGAAAAAAAAAGAGAAAGAAAAAGAAGGAGCAGTAGAAAAAGCCAATAGCCCTTAAAACCAAAAGGCAAGGGTAAAAAGGATCCAAGGCTTTGAGCATCAATGGATAGGAGGGCCCAAGGAAATAAAATCCAGGCCTAAGCGGCTAAATCAAGCTGTCCCTAACCATGTGCTTGTGTCATGAAGGTCCAAGTGAAAAGCTTGAGACTAAGTGGTTAAAGTCGTGATCCAAGGCAAAAGAGTGTGCTTAAGAGCTCTGGACACCATTAACTGGGGACTCTAGCAAAGCTGAGTCACAATCTGAAAAGGTTCACCCAGTTATGTGTCTGTGGCATTTATGTATCCGGTGGTAATACTGGAAAACAAAGTGCTTAGGGCCACGGCCAAGACTCATAAGTAGCTGTGTTCAAGAATCGACATGCTTAACTAGGAAAGTCAATAACACTATCCAAAATTCGGAGTTCCCAGAGACGCCAATCACTCTGAACTACAAGGGAAAAAGTGAGATGCCAAAACTATTCAGAAGCAAAAAGCTACAAGTCCCGCTCATCTAATTAAATTAATATTCATTGATATTCTGGAATTTATAGTATATTCTCTTCTTTTATCCTATTTGATTTTCAGTTGCTTGGGGACAAGCAACAATTTAAGTTTGGTGTTGTGATGAGCGGATAATTTATACGCTTTTTGGCATTGTTTTTATATAGTTTTTAGTAAGTTTAAGCTACTTTTAGGGATGTTTTCATTAGTTTTTATGTTAAATTCACATTTCTGGACTTTACTATGAGTTTGTGTGTTTTTCTGTGATTTCAGGTAAATTCTGACTGAAATTGAGGGATTTGAGCAAAACTCTGAAGAAGGCTGACAAAAGGACTGCTGATGCTGTTGGAATCTGACCTCCCTGCACTAGAAATGGATTTTCTGGGGTTGCACAACTCCAATTGGCGTGCTCTCAACGGCGTTGGAAAGTAGACATCCAGGGCTTTCCAGCAATATATAATAGTTCATACTTTATTCGAAGATTGATGACGTAACTTGGCGTTGAACGCCAAGTACATGCTGCTATCTGGAGTTAAACGCCAGAAAAACGTCATGATCCGGAGTTGAACGCCCAAAACACGTCATAACTCGGAGTTCAACTCCAGGAAATGCCTCAGCTCGTGGATTAATCAAGCTCAGCCTAAGCATACACCAAGTGGGCCCCGGAAGTGAATTTATGCATCAATTACTTACTCATGTAAACCCTAGAAGCTAGTCTAGTATATATAGGACATTTATCTATTGTATTAGACATCTTTTGACCACTTAAAATCTTCTATCATTCGGTCACTTGATCATGGAGAGGGCTGGCCATTCGGCCATGCCTGAACCTTTTGCTTATGTATTTTCAACGGTGGAGTTTCTGCACACCATAGATTAAGGGTGTAGAGCTCTGCTGTACCTCAAGTATTAATGAAATTCTATTTTCTTTTATTCAAATCTCTCTTATTCTTATTCCAAGATATTCATTCGTACCCAAGAACATGATGAATGTGATGATAAGTAACCCTCATTATCATTCTCACTTATGAACGCGCGTGATTGACAACCACTTCCGTTCTACATGCAACAGAGCTTGAATGCGTATCTCTTAGATTCCCCAACAGAATCTTCGTGGTATAAGCTAGATAGATGGTGGCATTTATGAGGATCCGGAAAGTCTCACCTTGTCTGTGGTATTCCGAGTAGGATCCTGGGAATCTGGAAAGTCTAACCTTGTCTGTGGTATTCCGAGTAGGATTCCGGTAATGAATGACTGTGACGTGCTTCAAACTTGCAAGTGCTGGGCGTTAGTGACAGACGCAAAAGAATCAAGGGATTCTATTCCAGTAGGAGCGGGAACCAACCGGTGATTAGCCGTACTGTGACAGAGTGCGTGAGCATTAGTTTTCACTGCGAGGATGGGATGTAGCCATCAACCATGGGTGATGCCTCCAGACGATTAGCCGTGCGATTGACAACCGCATAGGATCATTTTCCCGAGAGGATTGAAAGTAGCCACAGCTGATGGTGAACCCCTATACAAAGCTTGCCATGGAAAGGAGTAAGAAGGATTGAGTAGAAGCAGTAGGAGAGCAGGCGTCCTTGAGCCATACAGCATCTCCATTCACTTATCTGAAATTCCCACCAATGAATCTGCATAAGTTTTCTATCCCTTTTATTTTCTATTTTCAAAACCCATAAACAAATTTAATCTGCCTAACTGAGATTTACAAGGTGACCATAGCTTGCTTCATACCAACAATCTCTGTGGGATCGACCCTTACTCACGTAAGGTTTATTACTTGGACGACCCAGTACACTTGCTGGTTATTGAACGGAGTTGTTGCTCAGATTAGGTAATTTTCTTTCCAAAATCTTTTTCAAAAATTTTTCTTTTTTATTTTTCGTTTTTCCAAACTATATTTTCGAAAAAATTTAATAAAAATACAAAAAAATTAGAAAATCATAAAAATCAAAAATATTTTGTGTTTCTTGTTTGAGTATTGTGTTGATTTTTAAGTTTGGTGTCAATTGCATGCTTTTAAAATTTTTCTTGCATTTTTTTTCGAAATCCCATGCATTCATAGTGTTCTTCATGATCTTCAAGTTGTTCTTGATAAGTCCTCTTGTTTGATCTTGATGTTTTCTTATTTTGTGTCTTTCCTGTTTTTCTTGTGCACTTTTGCATTCATATTTTCCATGCATTAAAAATTTCTAAGTTTGGTGTCTTGCATGTTTCTTTGCATTAAAAATTTTTCAAAAATTATGTTCTTGATGTTCATCATGATCTTCAAAGTGTTCTTGGTGTTCATCTTGACTTTCATAGCATTCTTGCATGCATTCATTGTTTTGATCTAAAAATTTCATGCATTGAATTTTTGTTGTTTTCTCTCTCATAATTAAAAATTCAAAAATCAAAAAAATTATCTTTTCCTTATTTTCCTCCAAATTTTCGAAATTTTGGGTTGACTTGGTCAAAAATTTTTAAAATTAGTTGTTTCTTACAAGTCAAGTCAAAATTTCAATTTTAAAAATCTTATCTTTTCAAAATCTTTTTCAAAAATCATATCTTTTTCATTTTTTTTATAATTTTCGAAAATTTCAAAAATCTTTTTCAAAATATTTTCAAATTCTTTTCTTATCTTTTTATCAAATTTTCGAAAATTAACTAAGAAGTAATGTGATTGGTTCAAAAATTTGAAGTTTGTTACTTTCTTGTTAAGAAAGGTTCAATCTTAAAGTTCTAGAATCTTATCTTGTAGTTTCTTGTTAGTTAAGTCATTTTAAAAATTAAATCTTTTTCAAAATATCTTTTTCAAATATATCTTTTTATCTTTTATCTTATCTTTTTCAAAATTTTATCTTTTTCAAATTTTGATTTCAAAATATCTTATCTAACTTCTTATCTTCTTATCTTTTTAAATTTTGATTTCAAATCTTTTTCAATCAACTAACTAACTCTTTATTTGTTTCTTATCTTTTTCAAAACCAACTAACTACCTATCCCTCTCTAATTTTCGAAAATTCTCCCTCTTTTTTTTTCAAAAATTCTTTTTGTTTTAAATTTTAATTTTAATTATATTTTAGCTCTAATTTTCGAAAATCACTAACTCTTTTTCAAAAATTATTTTCGAATTTTTTCCTCTCTCTTCTCTTCTTCTATTTAATTAATTAATTACTAACACTTCTCTTCACCTCTCTTCATCTACAGATCCATCCTTCTTCTTTCTTATACCCCTATCTTCTTCTACTAACAGAAAGGAATCTCTATACTGTGACATAGAGGATTCCTCTTTCTTTTCTTGTTTTCTTCTCTTTCATATGAGCAGGAACAGGGAAAAAGGCACTCTTGTTGAAATTGATCCAGAACCTGAAAGGACTCTGAAGAAAAAAATTAAGAGAAGCTAATTACAACAATCCAGAAACAACCTTTCAGAAATTTTCGAACAAGAGAAGGACATGGCAGCCGAAAATAATAATAATAATAATGCAAGGAGAATGCTTGGTGACTTCACAAAGCCAACGTCCAAGTTTGATGGAAGAAGCATCTCCATTCCTGCCATTGGAGCCAATAACTTTGAGCTTAAGCCTCAACTAGTTGCATTAATGCAACAAAACTGCAAGTTTTATGGACTTCCATCTGAAGATCCTTATCAGTTCTTAACTGAGTTCTTGCAGATCTGTGAGACTGTAAAGACGAATGGAGTTGATCCTGAAGTCTACAGACTCATGCTTTTCCCTTTTGCTGTAAGAGACAGAGCTAGAATATGGTTGGATTCACAACCTAAGGATAGCCTAGACTCCTGGGATAAGCTGGTCACTGCCTTCTTGGATAAATTCTTTCCTCCTCAAAAGCTGAGCAAGCTGAGAGTGGATGTTCAAACCTTCAAACAAAAAGATGGTGAATCCCTCTATGAAGCTTGGGAAAGATACAAGCAGCTGACCAAAAGATGTCCATCTGACATGTTTTCAGAATGGACCCTATTAGATATATTCTATTATGGTCTCTCTGAATTTTCGAAAATGTCACTGGATCATTCTGCAGGTGGATCTATTCACCTGAAGAAAACGCCTGAAGAGGCTCAAGAACTCATTGACATTGTTGCAAACAACCAGTTCATGTATACCTCTGAGAGGAATTCCGTGAATAGTGGGATACCTCAGAAGAAAGGAGTTCTTGAAATTGATGCTCTGAATGCCATATTGGCTCAGAACAAGATGTTGACTCAACAGGTCAACATAATCTCTCAAAATCTGAATGGATTGCAACATGCATCCAACAGTACTAGAGAGGCAGCTTCTGAAGAAGCTTATGATCCTGAGAACCCTGCCATGGCAGAGGTTAATTACATGGGTGAACCTTATGGAAACACTTATAACCCATCATGGAGAAATCATCCAAATTTCTCCTGGAAGGATCAACAAAAGCCTCAACAAGGCTTTAACAATGGTGGACGCAACAGGCTGAGTAATAGTAAGCCATATCCATCATCTTCTCAGCAACAGACAGAGAATTCTGAACAAAACACTTCTAATTTAGCCAATATAGTCTCTGATCTGTCAAAGGCCACTTTCAGTTTCATGAATGAAACAAGATCCTCCATCAGAAACTTGGAGGCACAAGTGGGCCAGCTGAGTAAGAAAGTCATTGAAACCCCTCCCTGTACTCTCCCAAGCAATACAGAGAAAATCCAAAAGGAGAGTGCAAGGCCATTGATTTAATCAAAGTAGCCGAATGCATAGGGGAGGAGGAGGACGAAAATCCTAGTGAGGAAGACCTCCTGGGATGTCCTTCAAGCAAGAAGGAGTTTCCTATTAAGGATCCTGAGGAATCTGAGGCTCATACAGAAACCATAGAGATTCCACTAAACCTCCTTCTGCCATTCATGAGCTCTGAAGACTATTCATCCTCTGAAGAGGATGAAGATGTGACTGGAAAGCAAGTTGCTCAATATTTAGGAGCTATCATGAAGCTGAATGCCAAGCTGTTTGGTAATGAGACTTGGGAAAGTGAACCTCCCTTGCTCATTAGTGAACTAGATATTTGGATTCAGAAAACTCTACCTCAAAAGAAACAAGACCCTGGCAAGTTCTTAATACCTTGCACCATTGGCACCATGAGCTTTGAAAAAGCTCTATGTGATCTTGGGTCAGGGATAAATCTGATGCCACTCTCTGTAATGGAGAAGCTAGGGATCATTGAGGTACAACCTGCCTTGTTCTCATTACAATTGGCAGACAAGTCAGTGAGACAAGCTCATGGAATAGTAGAGGACGTGCTAGTAAAGGTTGAAGGCCTTTACATCCCTGCTGATTTCATAATCCTAGACACTAGGAAGGAAGAGATGAATCCATCATCCTAGGAAGACTTTCCTAGCCACAGCAGAAGCTGTGATAGATGTCAACAGAGGTGAGTTAGTCCTTCATTGAATGGGGCTACCTTGTGTTTAAGGCACATGGCCATCCTCTGTGACAGAAGAGAGTAAGCATGAAGAACTTCTCTCAGTTTCAGAGTCAAGAAGAGCCACACAGTCAAATTCTAAGTTTGGTGTTGTGAGGCCACAACCAAACTCTAAGTTTGGTGTTCAAAACCCCATAATCCAAACTCTAAGTTTGGTGTGGAGACAACACACTAAATTGACTGATCACCTTGTGGCTCCATGAGAGCCACTGTCAAGCTATTGACATTAAAGAAGCGCTTGTTGGGAGGCAACCCAATTTTATTTATCTAATTTTATTTTTATTTTGTTTCTTTGTTATTTTTGTGTTTAATTAGGTACATGATCATGAGGAGTCACGAAAAAATCAAAAAATTAAAAACAGAGTCAAAAACAGAAGAAAAATTTTTTCACCTGGGGACGACGGGTGGCGTCAAGCCAGAGGTGCATCTGGCCGGCGTTAACGCAGAACAGAGCACCATTCTGGGCTGACGCCCAAAAGCAACACCTGGATTAATGCCAGGATGTGCACCGAGAGGAAACTGCGCTGGACGCCAGGACAGCATGAACTGGCGTTACGCCAGAAACATGCATACATGGCGTTGAACGCCGAACATGCACCAATGGGCGTTGAACCAGAATGTGCATGAAGGCTTTTCATGCTATATGGTGAGGAATGGTATTTTTTTCACCTCAGGATTGTGGACCCAAGGATCCCCTACCATATTCACTTCTCCTAATCTATTTTGTGATTTGAATTCCCCATGTCACAATTCCCAATCTTCTTCATCAATCACCCATTCACCATTCACATCACCCTCCTCTTTCCCACCCAACCCCACCATATAGCCGAATCCATCTCCCCTCACTCCCTCCTCTTCTTCTTTCTCTTCTTCTTTTTTTCTCGAGGGCGAGCAATATTTTAAGTTTGTGTGGTAAAAGCTAGCTTTTTGCTTTTTTCATTCCATTATGGATAAGGCCAGAGAACTAAAGAAAGACAAAGCTTCCACCTCTGAGTCTTGGGAGATGGAAGACTTATATATAGCTGGAATAGCTCAGTTGGTTAGAAATGTGGCTGCAATCAAGAGATCCCTGAGATACTCAGGATAAGTTGTCCTCCAACAATATTAGAAGCAATTAAGGGTGGAACATCATGAGCACTCATCATTCTCCAAGAAATAGAGAAGATCAAAGAGCATGAGGGAGGAGCACAAAGGCAAGGAGGGACATAGAAGAGTTGAAGAATCTTGTCTTCAAGAAGAAGACGCATAAAGGTGATTCATTCTTGTTCTTTATTTTCTTTCTGTTTTTCGTTTTTAGTATTGTGTTTATTATGTTTTGTGTCTCTACTTCATGATATTAGTATGTAACCATGCCTTAAAGCTATGAATAAATCCATTAATCCTTCACTCTCTTAAATGAAAATGTTTTAATTCAAGAACAAGAGTACATGAATTTCGAATTTATCCTTGAATTTAATTTAATTATATTGATGTGGTGGCAATACTTTTTGTTTTCTGAATGAATGCTTGAACAGTGCATATTTTTGATTTGTTGTTTATGAGTGTTAAAATGTTGGCTTGAAAGAATGATGAACAAGAGAATGTTATTGATGATCTGAAAAATCATGAAATTGATTCTTGAAGCAAAAAGCAGTGAAAAGGAGCTTGCGAAAAAAAAGTGGCGAAAAAATAGAAAGAAAAGAAGGAGCAGTAGAAAAGCCAATAGCCCTTAAAACCAAAAGGCAAGGTAAAAGGATCCAAGGCTTTGAGCATCAATGGATAGGAGGGCCCAAGGAAATAAAATCCAGGCCTAAGCGGCTAAATCAGCTGTCCCTAACCATGTGCTTGTGTCATGAAGGTCCAAGTGAAAAGCTTGAGACTAGTGGTTTAAGTGGTGATCCAAGGCAAAGAGTGTGCTTAAGAGCTCTGGACCATAACTGGGGATCTAGCAAAGCTAGTCACAATCTGAAAGGTTCACCCAGTTATGTGTCTGTGGCATTTGTGTATCCGGTGGTAATACTGGAAAAAAGTGCTTAGGGCCACGGCCAAGATCATAAGTAGCTGTGTTCAAGAATCAACATGCTTAACTAGGAAAGTAAATAACATTATCCGAAATTCTGAGTTCTCAGAGACGCATCATTCTGAATTCAAAGGAAAGTGAGATGCCAAACTGTTCAGAAGCAAAAAGTCAAGTCCGCTCATCTAATTAAATTAATATTCATTGATATTCTGGAATTTATAGTATATTCTCTTCTTTTATCCTATTGATTTCAGTTGCTTGGGGACAAGCAACAATTTAGTTTGGTGTTGTGATGAGCGGATAATCTTACGCTTTTTGCATTGTTTTTATATAGTTTTTAGTAAGTTTAAGCTACTTTTAGGGATGTTTTCACTAGTTTTTTTATGATAATTCACATTCTGGACTTTACTATGAGTTTGTGTTTTTTCTGTGATTTCAGGTAATTCTGACTGAAATTGAGGGAATTGAGCAACTCTGAAGAAGGCTGAAAGGACTGCTGATGCTGTTGGAATTGACTCCCTGCACTCGAAATGGATTTTCTGGAGCTACAGAACCATTTGCGAGCTCTCAAGGCGTTGGAAGTAGACATCCAGGGCTTTCCAGCAATATATAATAGTCCATACTTTATTCGAAGAATGACGACGTAATTGGCGTTGAACGCCAAGTTCATGCTGCTGTCTGGAGTTAACGCCAGAAAACGTCATGATCCGGAGTTGAACGCCCAAAACACGTCATAACTCGGAGTTCAACTCCAAGAGAAGCCTTAGCTCGTGGATTGATCAAGCTCAGCCCAAGCATACACCAAGTGGGCCCCGGAAGTGATGTATGCATCAATTACTTACTCATGTAAACCCTAGGAGCTGTTTATTTAAATAGAACATTTATCTATTGTATTAGTCGTCTTTTGACCACGTTTCATCTTTTGGTCTCAGTTTTGTTTTATTCTTCATCTTAGGAGATCATTGATCACGTTTTAGGGGGCTGGCCATTCGGCATGCCTGAACCTCTTTGCTTATGTATTTTTCAACGGTGGAGTTTCTGCACACCATAGATTAAGGGTGTGGAGCTCTGCTGTACCTCAAGTATTAATGAAGTTCTATTTTCTTTTATTCAAATCTCTCTTATTCTTATTCCAAGATATTCATTCGTACCCAAGAACATGATGAATGTTATGAGTCAGATTACCCTCATTATCATTCTCATTATGAACGCGCGTGATTGACAACCACTTCCGTTCTACATGCAACAGAGCTTGAATGCGTATCTCTTAGATTCCCCAACAGAATCTTCGTGGTATAAGCTAGATAGATGGGCATTTATGAGGATCCGGAAAGTCTCACCTTGTCTGTGGTATTCCGAGTAGGATCCTGGGAATCCGGAAGTCTAACCTTGTCTGTGGTATTCCGAGTAGGATTCCGGTAATGAATGACTGTGACGTGCTTCAAACTTGTAACCTGCTGGGCCGTTAGTGACAGACGCAAAAGAATCAAGGGATTCTATTCCAGTAGGAGCGGGAACCAACCGGTGATTAGCCGTACTGTGACAGAGTGCGTGAGCATTAGTTTTCACTGCGAGGATGGGATGTAGCCATCAGCCATGGGTGATGCCTCCAGACGATTAGCCGTGCGACTGAAACCGCATAGGATCATTTTCCCGAGAGGATGAAAGTAGCCACAGTTGATGGTGAACCCCTATACAAAGCTTGCCATGGAAGGAGTAAGAAGGATTGAGTAGAAGCAGTAGGAGAGCAGGCGTCCTTGGGCTCTACAGCATCTCATCCGCTTATCTGAAATTCCCACCAATGAATCTGCATAAGTATTCTATCCCTTTTATTATTTCCTTTTTATTATTTATTCCAATATCACAATTACCCTTTAATCTGCTGACTGAGATTTTACAAGGTGACCATAGCTTGCTTCATACCAACAATCTCTGTGGGATCGACCCTTACTCACGTAAGGTTTATTACTTGGACGACCCAGTACACTTGCTGGTTTAGTTGAACGGAGTTGTGAATTCAACCAGTGCCATAATAAAGCTTTCATCTCAAAATAGTTAGAACATGGATCACAATTTCGTCCACCAATCAGCAGTCCTTTGTCAGCCAGAATTAGATTTTTTTGCTCAGGTCCCTCAATTTCAGCCAGAAAATACCTGAAATCATAGAAAAATACACCAAACTCATAGTAAAGTCCAAAAATGTGAATTTTGCATAAAAACTAATGAAAACATCCCTAAAAGTAGCTAGATCCTACTAAAATTACCTAAATAGCCAAAAACGTATAAATTATCCCGAAGGTCTAACCTTGTCTGTGGTATTCCGAGTAGGATTCCGAAATTGAATGACTGTGACGAGCTTCAAACTCCTGAAGGCTGGGCATTAGTGACAGACGCAAAAGATCAAGGGATTCTACTCCAACCTGATTGAGAACCGACAGATGATTAGCCGTGCTGTGACAGAGCATTTGGACCTTTTTCACTGAGAGGATGGGATGTAGCCATTGACAACAGTGATGCCCTACATACAGCTTGCCATGGAAAGGAGTAGAAGGATTGAGGGAAGAAGTAGGAAAGTAGAAAAAGAAAGGGCACAGTATCTCCATACGCTTATCTGAAATTCCCACCATTAATTTACATAAGTATTTCTATCCCTTTATTTTATTTATCTTTTAAATATCTAATCCAATTACATTTGACTCTACCTGACTGGGATTTACAAGATGACCATAGCTTGCTTCATACCACAATCTCCGTGGGATCGACCCTTACTCACGTAAGGTATTACTTGGACGACCCAGTGCATTTGCTGGTTGTTGTGCGAAGTTGTGAACCACGGTATTGGCACCAGGTTTTTGGCGCATTGCCAGGGAAAGAAAGAGCAATGAATTTTACAACATACATAAACATATGAATCAAATTTCGTCCACCAATTATAATTGAGAATTTCTCAAACCTCGTCTATAGACTCTTCTTCTTTCATAAAAATGATTCATAATCTTTTATAAGCATATCAGTTTTGGTTTGTTCCTAGCTCATGGCTTACTTAAAACTTCTCCAGATTTTCTTTGTTATTTTGCATTGGGAGACTTTTCTGTATTCTTCAAAACTTATGGCGCAATGCATGAAGTTCACTGCCTTGGCATTTGATACATCTTTTTCTTCTCATCGTCTGTCCATTCTCCTTCTTCCTTGGAACAATTTGTCCTTTGGGTGTCATCTTTGTTAGAACATTAGGTTCATTCATAATGATCTTCCAAAGATTATAGTCTGTGGCTTGAATAAAATTCTCATTCTTTCCTTTCAGTAGGATAGTTGGTTTATTGAATTAAGATGGAGGGTGGTAAGACTGACCTTTGGTTAGGTTGAAGGGACTTGATTGGTCGCATGGATCTTTTCTCCAAGTTGTTAATCTTGATCCAAGACCCTAATGTCTAATGCCAATTGAAGGTTTTATTGTCTTGAGAAAGTGGGGGGGTTTGAATCAAGGACTCTTTGAAATTTAAACACGAATCTTAGTAAGTAGGAGTTTTTTTTGTTGTAGTTCATGTAACACAGAAGATAAAGAGGAAAAAAATAGAGAGAATGACACCAGCATGTATTTTGGTTCACCTCGAGGTGTAGTGAGGTCTACGTCCATTCTCTACTACAATAATAATAGAATTTCAACTATATCAATTTCAAGATTTACAATCACTAATGTCAAGATGAAGACCAAGACCAACACAAAACAAATGATCCAACCCATTCTAGTCAAGACAACGAAGCTACAATTCCGAGTTTCACAAACAAATGCAAGACCAAATAAAAACCAATGACAAATACTTAACTTAATCTGAATTGTATTGGTTAATCTTCCTAGTTTATGACTTTTCATTCTTAAGCTTTTTCAAATAGTCTTTCATTGAATCGTAGCCTTTTGAATACTAAGAAGATTCAAACTAAACTAAATGTATCAATTGGAGACCAAAGTAAAAGAGAATGGCAATCTGCATGTTGTCTTTGTTTTATGAATTTTCTCCTTGAATTTCTTGAAACTTGATTCTTCTTCTTATATCAAAAACTAAACTTTCATAACCATTGTAGCCAATCTTTCTTCTTAATGATGTGATACTTTCTTTTTTAATAAACAACAACAAATCCTTCTATACTTTCTTCAAATCTTATTCTTGGCAATTGATTATTTTCAAACATAATGAAATCATTGCTTTATTACTTACACTAGTTGTTATTGTTCAATATCTCTCATAATTGTCATGATTGTATTTTCTTTTATATTTAGCAGTAACAATCTTTTATATTCTCTTCATATCTTGCTCTAGATGGTTCGTTCTTTCCCATCAAATCAACGTTCATACAAGACAAATCTGAAACTTTATAGCACAATCGATCGCACCATAATTTTCATCAAAAAAATATTTGTCATCACATAAATTGTGAATTTTTTTTACTCAATAGAAAAAAAGGGACACTTCGACTTTTAATAATATTATTTTGTGAGAATACAAACCATCTGTTAGAAAATCCATCGAATAGTAACAAAAATTAATTTTGTGGAGTTTTATTTATAATCTGTAGGTTTTAATTAAATTATCACAATTATTCATAAGCTTATTTTTAAAAATTTCCTTACTAGTGGTGGTTAATTGGAAAAAGATCATTGCAGAAGTGATATCACCAAAGAAAAAGTAATTATAGTATGAAATCTTTCAAAAGAAAAAAAAGCATTACATAAGAAATGAGAGAAGGAATTGATGACGTTGAAGATGTTAGTGTTAATGTTGATGATGGTAGAGAAATAATGACAATGACAGATATGATTATGTTGAAGATGTTAGGTTAATGTTGACGATGGTAGAGAAAATAATGACAGTGACAAGATATGATTACACAATTAGAGTAGTAGAAATAGAACTTAAAACGATGCAATGAAAAGGTAGCGGTGGTAGTAGCGTTGATTATTGGTCATATTGTTGAAAAAATTTTGTTTGATTTAAATCATCACAATTACAAATAAAATTTCACAAATTATTTATATTATTATTTAATAAATTTTTTTAAAAAATTTGTATTAATTACCCTAAAATATATTAGAGATCAAGATGTCTTTTTTTAAGGATAGAATCATCTTATCCGCAAAAAAAAAAATAAATGGAGTTCGAATTAATTTTTTTTTGGTGACTTCCATTAAAAATGATATTGCTTCTTATTATGACTCACTTCCTTACTCTAACTCACAAGCATATCACCACCTATATCATCCTAGCTTCCACTTGCTAACATATAATCGGACATAGTTCACTCTTCGTTATAAGTGTGGATATCACTTGCTTTAATTGATTACATTTTAAATACAATTCAAGCATTGAATTTATCGAAGTGAACGTGAATGCTAAGAAAGCACCATTTTAATACGTATTTCAGTAATACTTTTCACATACTGCAACACTTAACTGTGAAGAGTGGACAAATCATCTAACTATTAATTCCTCAAAAACTATTAAGGTGTGCTATGTAGATTTGATATGATATAGCTACAGAAATAAGAAGATTTAAAACTATTTGTTTGGAGTTATATAGATATACGTACAAGATTGTATATTTAAGGACGCATAATTTTTTATTTATCTCCTGTATTTGTGCTTTATTTTTCACTACTTAATAAACAACCTTAGGGATATCTTTTGATTGAAAAGAAATTTGATTAAAAAAACAATAAATCTCTACAATACGACGTTTTGCTATACAAGTCTCACAAGTCCTGAAAATCCTTTAACTCTAAATGCGCCTCTTCTGGCACGTCTGGTCTACGCACCTCCTTAATAAATTTTTCAATTAATCAACGGCGCGAATATATACTTTCTTTTTCGAAAGGATTTCATTTCCTTTTTTTGAATTTCTTCTACATTTTCTTGCCTTCTCTCTTCGATCTCTTTTGTGCCGTTTCTCTCTACTTCTCTTCGCTGTTTACGTGTTTCTCCTCTCTGTTCTCTTTCTTCGTTTTTCTCGATTTCCATTGTTTCTGAGTCAAGCTCTGATTATTTGAGATAATGGATTTAACTTCAGATTGTCAGCTGACAGAGTGAAATGGATTTTTGAATTTAATCAATGAAGTTCCTGAGGTGTGTTTATTCCAGTTAATTTTGTTATGTTTTGTTGGGTGCTGAAAATTTTGTGAATCTTGCCTGTGAAATTTTTTGTTCTTTCATGTTTGGATTGATGCAATGATAGTTCTGATGAATTTTCTGTATTTTTATAGACTTAGGCTGTAAATCGGATATTTGGGTGTCTTTGAAAAGTTTAGGTGTATTTAAGTTTATGATTTTTCATCGATTGAAGGTGATTTGTTTATTCTTTTGTTGAATTATTTAGTTTTGATGGGGTTTTTTACTTTTTGGCTCATTTTCATTGTTTTAGTATGTTTTGTTTAAGCTTTATTTATTTTCATAGGTTTAGTGTAAAATTCACATTTTTGGATTCTACTTTGAGTATGTGTGTTTTATGCAATTTCAGGTATTTTCTGGCTGAAATTGAGGAGCTAGAGCAAAAGTCTGATTCAGAGGCAGAGAAAGCACTGGCAGATGCTGTCCGGATCGTACCTCCTTGCACTCGCAGAGCTTTTCTAGAGCTATAAAAGTCCAAATGGAGCGTTATTAACGGCTATGGGAAGCTACACCAGAGCTTTCTAGAATTTATAATAGTCATACTTTCCTTAAGAATAGAAGGCCCAAAACTGGTGTTCAACGCTAGCTATCTACCCATGTCCAGGCGTCCAGCGCACACAAAGGGGTTGTTAGTGTTTAAACGCCAAAGAGGTGCCCTAGCCACCGCTCAACGCCCTAGAGCCCTCCTAGCTCATGGATTTCATGTTAGCTCACCCAAACACTCACCAAGTGGGCCCGGAAGTGTATTTTTGCACTAAAAGACTGTTTTACCCTTTCTTATGTAATCCTTAGTCATTAGATTGTATAATATAGAACAGGATCACCCTTATTCAGCACTGGATGCCATATTTTTGTTCATCCACTACAAGAACCAGGATTTTGAAGCGTGGGCGAAAAGTTGAAAAAAGCGTAGCGATAGCTTTTCGCCACGTTTTTTGAGCTACCGGCACGCTTTTGAAAGGGTCACAACTGCTAGCGTGCGGTTGCTCTATCGCCACGCTTTTGCTGACCTATGGCCACGCTTTTTTCTATCGCCACGCTTTTAAGCGTGGCCATTTGTGAAGGATATCGGTACGCTTTTAAAGCGTGCCAATAGCTGGAGATACGGCTACGTTTTAAAGCGTGCCAACAGCGAGAGATATCGCTACGCTTTTAAAGCGTGCCAGTAGCAAAGATTGGCTTACGCTTTTAAGCGTGCCAATAGCAAGAGATATGGCTACGCTTTTAAAGCGTAGCTATTGATGACTGTTGTACAATATGGCTACGCTTTTAAAGCGTAACTATAACTTTGTTCAGGTTCTATTATTTTTTTTCTAATCTTTGTATAAATCTTATAAAATTCATAGATATTGTAAAATTTATACATTAGCATTAATTTTAAATCAACTAATCCAATCTTTATAAACTTGTCACCAAATATAGTGTGATTGATCACATGAATGCTCTACAAAATACCAAAAATCAAAATCATGACACAACTATTACATTATCCTATTCCTTACATATTATTACATAAGAGACAAATTTTAGAATCAGTAGGAAGTTACAAAAGACCACTAGTTTTTATTGAAACAAAAAAACACTACTAGTACCTAAGCTAACGAAGATTCTAAGCAAGCTACCATCCTTGAATTACATATCCTATCCAGGAGCCATCATTTCAATCCACTGGATCATATCCAAACGCAATGCCATGCAGCTCTTGAGAAAACAGGAGCCATCATTTCAATCCACCTGAAGAAAATAGATAATCTTCCTTCAAGTCTAGGAAAAGTAAAGAGAAAGCCAATTGAATTACCTTATTACCGAAACTTTACCTGATACAGGAGGAGCAGTGTGCTTAAATCACAACCTCCAATTTTGTATGCGTGTATGCGTGCGCACAGCTTGCAAAACTTTGTTGGTCGTGTGTGCGTACAAAGCGTACTAGCACTCCCAACAGTAGCCATATCTCATGTGTGCGTGCTCACAAGAGTGTGCGTGCGCGCACATACCAGAATCCACAATTCTACAACATTCACGAAATTTAGATTTCAAACGCCAACTTTCAACGATCATATATTTCTCTACAAAATTCAATTTCTACAAATTGCACCGTTTTTAAAGCTCTTTGAATAATCTTTAACTTAATATAAAATTCATCTAATTTCAAAACCGCAGCTGAAGATATGATCCATAAAAGTTGGCCTAAAACCAATTTTTACCAAAAATAATTATTTACCAATTATCCAATAATTCACTAGCCCAATCGTTTTCCCAACCAACAAAATGAACCAGACCAACACAAATTACCTATTCAACACAACCAATTCCAACTCTACTCCTTTAGACATTCACCTCAATTGCATCTATTCCACATTATAAAAACCTCATTTCCACTATTTTATTAATTAATCACTTTTCATACATTGGATACCAACCCTTCATTCATCTCATACATTATCACACAATTCAATCATATCTTACCGTCTTTACCTTTTTCCCGGCCCTCCGGCCCAAATTCACAATTCATATACATTCCATAAACCATTAAACACTATCCAATTCCTTAATTCCACAACATACCAAAACATTCATTCACACAAACTCATTCCATTCATTAATTTCCACATCATAATATCTATATACATCAATTCCAATCAAGACCACAATTCAAACCTAATCCTAGGGCATCTAGCGTAGGAATTCACATCACACCACATAGTACTTACATGAAACTTAAATTGTACCTCTTGTATCAAAATAATTTGGTCCTTCCTTATAAATTTCCACAAGCACTAGCTTAAACTCCACCAAGAGTTTCGCAAGCCAATTCAAGTTTCCAAGAGCACCAAAATCTCACCCAACAACTCTAGCACAACCAATATCATACATACATCAACTGGTTTATAAAATCTTGTAAATCACAAGAGTTAGTGATTCCTTACCTCAATCACTGAAGTTTGTGATGATATCACCCATGGCTCATACAAGAGTACTCCTAATAACTAAAATAATAAATCACTCAACACCTATAACTAATCACGTTTTTAGAGGAAAAATCAAAACTGGGCACAGAGAACAAAATACTCACCACAATACTAAAAAGAATCGAAGAGGGTGAGGAGAGCGACGTGTAGCCACAAATGGCTCATCGATTGGAGCTCCGTAGCTCAAGTTATGGTTGTTTGAAGATTAAGACGGATTAAGGTTTTCTCTTCTTCCCTCTCCTCTCTATTTTTGGATCTTCACATAAATGGGGAGTTGTGGCTGCTGAATGGATTTAATAAGGCTATATATATTGGGCCTTGGGCTCACTTAGCCCAGTTCACTTGGTTTAGTCTATTGGCCTAATTTTGGGTCAAAACTTTTAAGATTAGAGTTTAAATCGTATTTTAAATATTTCTATCTTTCCAATTGATAAATTCTTATTTTTAACCTTATTCACTTCAAATTAATTTCCTCAGCTGTAGTACCAGATAGATCTTAGCCGGTCTGCGATCAATTTCTAGTGCTGTTTTTATGTAGAAACTTGTTTTTCGCTCAAAAAATTCACTGAGTCATATCTATTTAAATTATCGAATTTCGATGTTAAATTTTTAATATGTTGCTCATATAATTAATTACGGTTTGAACGGGTTTTACCGGCGGATGGTGCGAGAGTAGATATTGATTGGGGTAATTGGAAATGGTAGTAAATCTTATTGCTATGTTGATACGGGGCATCAATTCATTTATTCTTTGAGGCAGTGGTTGGTTGAAGTAACCGTGCTGCTTATTTGAAAGTACATACTCCTACCTTTGGGCTGTTGTAACTAGATAGGCTGTCAACAGTTTCATTTAAATAAGCACCGAACTTTTATCTAGATTTAATTTGCATGCCAATGACCGGATTGATCTAATTCTGGGTTTAGTTGGCTGTCAAGCTCACATATACTAGGCTATTTGAATGGTCAGTGAATTATGTTTGAAGGGTTTGAGGATCGGTGTGGCGAATGGTATTACTTGATTTCTCATAATGAATTGGTGAAGTAGTGTCTGGGATTCATGCTTTTAGCTGCATGTGGTCAGATGAGAACAAAGGAAAGTATGGAATAAATTTCCAGTTTGAATAATATTTCCTTCTCAGATAGATGCACTGAAGGGAGTGCATTTTAATCCTCGTGTCGTTGGAGTCAAAGTAACGGAAGTTATGGTAACCGTTTTCTTTAGGTTGTGTGGCTCTGCGTAGATTACAAACAACTGAACAAAATAACCATGAAGAACAAATATCCATTGTCGAGAATTGATGACCTGATAGATCAGTTGCAAGGAGTTAGAGTCTTTTCTAAGATTGATTTGAGGTCTGGTTGCCACCAGATAAGGGTAAGAGATGAGACATCCCGATAACTGATTTCAGAACCCGTTACGGTCACTATGAATAGACTATAATGTCCTTTGGGTTAACAAGTGCCCTGGGGGTGTTTATGGACTACATGAATTGAATATTTCGTGCTTTCCTGGATAAATTTGTCGTCGTCTTCATTGATGATATTTCTAATATACTCTAAGACCAAGGAGAAACATGCAGACACTTGTGGATCGTGCTGCAGATTCTAAAAGAGAGGAAGCATGGATTAGCTGTGGATCCTTCTGGAAGAATGAGGTGAAATTTTTGGGTCACGTAGTGAGTAAGTAGGGAATAGTTATGGATCCTTCTAAAGTAGAGGCAGTAATGGATTGCGGACGACCTACATTAGGGATGTAGATCAGAAGCTTCTTAGGTTTGGCAGGATATTATCAAGATTTATGAAGGGTTTTTCTCAAATTGCATTACCTTTGACAAAGTTACCTGAAAGGATGCAACATTTGTCTGAAATTAGAATGTAAGGAAAGCTTTCAAGCTTTGAAGCAGAAACTGACAACAGTGCCTGCGAGCCTAATGGCCTTTTGAGGTGCATTGTGATGCTTCGTTGAGGGTCTGGGTGTGTGCTGATGCAACACTGCAATGTTGTGGCATATGCTTCCCGACAGTTGAGACCGCACTAAGTAAAAATATTCGGTTCACGACCTAGAACTCATTGCGGTTGTGTTTGCCTTGAAATTGTAGAGGCATTACTTGTATGTGGTTAAGTTTCAAAATTTTTCTAATCATAAGAGTTTGAAATATCTCTTTGATCAGAAGGTGCT